>NW_007775508.1:0-1065 GCF_000696425.1 Galeopterus variegatus | reverse complement strand
TCACCATTGATTGGCTCATTGTCCAGTGAAGCAGGATCCCTTGGCTGCTGCCTTGGGGCCAGGCGTGGGTTCCAGGGTTTTGTTCAAGGCTCTGTGGCAGGGTCATCCTCTTGAGATCCATTTTCTTCCAAGTCTCCCCCTTTCACTGCAAAGAAGAGATGATGGTCCACGTGGAGCCACCGTTCCTGTCCTGCACGCCTCTCTTCTTTTGCTTTAGTTTTTTGTTCCCTGCAAGAGCAGCATCTCCTTTCCCTCCTGTGTGTAACAGACACTATCCTCTCAATAAATGTAGATTTTAGAATATACGGCCAGGACTGGGGTCTCTCCACGGGCAACTTCTGCTCCAGTATCTATAATAGAACCATCAGTGAGCCTTTCTCATTGGGGGTGGAAAACAGCACAAATTAATACTTCATTAAGTCTTCCTGTTACATATGAATCCACAGGAAAAAGATGACATGTTAGAATCGTTTGAAGTTAAAGTGGCAGGAAGGATTTGGAAGCAAAATGACGGGGAAAGGTTTGCTGTGATAATGCTTTCTCACTCCTTTGACCACACAAAGCTACACAAAGGACGGATCGGTCCAGGCCTTCTGCCCAGTCATTTTATCACCACATGCTGTGTATTTTATTCTGTTCTCTGCCAGAAAAAAGATTAAGATGTGAGACTGTAGCTATTTATTTTAATTTGTTTATGTACAGGTTGAAAAAATTTAAGTATTCATTTATAACAGCAGCAAAAATTGAACATGTAAAAATTCTTTGTCAAAGTTGTTAATCTTTTGGTAAACACATAACAGGATTAATTAGAAAGAACTAGAGTGTTTTTCTAGTTGAAATAACAGGAAACCATAACTATCTTTTGCTCTAGACAGATATTTATAAATGGCCATCATATGTACTGTTTGCCATCCATCTGGCTAAGGTGTCCTGAGTCTTTAAGGGTCCTCAAACTGTTCCTTATGGATCAAATCCGGCCCTTATCAGAGCTAAGAATAATTTTTATATTTTTTAATTGTTTAAAAAAAACAAAAAGGAGAATGTTTTGTGACATATTAATATCTA
>NW_007775507.1:3371-3746 GCF_000696425.1 Galeopterus variegatus | reverse complement strand
TGCATCTGATTTCACCTTAAAAGAAAAGCAAGAAATAGGTGAAAAATGAAGAAAGGAGAGGCAGGAGAAAAGGTCAGCAAGGACAGGGAATGGAGGCAGGAAGGTGGGGGGACAGCGTGGAGTGATGGCTGGGGCTGTCAAGTTGAAGAGCCGGGTGACAACAGGGACAGAGCTCCCGTCCGAAAGGCACCAGGGCAAGGTGAGGGAAGCCATAGTCCAAGCTCCCTGGACTCTCCTTAGGATGCAGCAGGAACCACCAAGGATTTCTCAGCCAGGAGGTTACACAGCTAGAGCTGTGCTTTGCAGAGACTCATCCAATGTAATTCTTAAGACAAGTGAGGGACAGAGAGACCAGAGGCAGGGAGCTGCCGAAGT
>NW_007775507.1:0-1512 GCF_000696425.1 Galeopterus variegatus | reverse complement strand
TTTCAGCTAGTGAGATGAGACATTCCAATTTCATGATTCCACACCACCAACTCTCGGGTCTTGAGAGGGCACATGTCCCTTCTCTCCTCCTGAGCCACCCCACTGGCCGTTGCTCTGATTTTAAACAACAACCTTGTAGCACAACTGGTGATTTTCAGTATCTAATTCTTTTGTTTCCCATGTTGTATCTTTACTGTTTATCTGATTGCAAAAGCAATACAAACTTCTCAGAAATGATAAATGAAATAAACATCTACATCAGAGAAAGAATGAACAACATGCGAAGAGTCTCCAAAAAGCTCATGGAAAGATTCATATTATTTTCCAGTTCTATATTTCCATGAACTTTCTGAAGTACCCTCGTATTCCTATCACCCAGTCATAAGCACTAGTGGTTCAATCCTATAGAATCTCACAGACATTGAGGAAGGCATGTGAGATGCTTGTTCCTGCTCCTGCAGTAGGAAAAAAAAAGGATATCCCTTAGGCACTACCCTTCAAAATCAAGGTTCCTAATAAAGAAAACAAAACACAGCAGCATGCAAAGAATTAAATAGAAACCCAAGGACTCCAGAATTCTAGAATCAGGGCACAGCAAAGGATCCTGAATTTCTGCAGCATAACCTTAGTCAGAACCTTTTTATTGGGCCTCAGTTTATCAAGCAACAAAATAATGGCCATAATAATTCTCAAGGTAACAAGAGAATGACTTCAATAAACTGCATAGTAAACCTCAAATAAAATGCTATGTCAGGTCAAAGCAATGACTTGTTTTGCTACAGCTGACTGTAATTAGTTAACAACACCATCATTTCTCCACTTACTCATATTTTATTTCGTCTTTCATGTTACACTGAGCTTTAGGAATACATTGATATATTTTAGTAAACTTCTGTTTCATATCAGTCTTTAAATAATAAAAACATTTGTGCTTTGTAAGAGTAGATTCCTATACATTTTACACTCTTAAAATGTTTAAGAAGTCTTAAGTGAGATTTTAAAAAGTACTATGTTTATAAACCATCAAAGTCTATATTTTAAAATTCAAATTAAAACTCTTGGTCAATGTGAAAGACGGATTTATGACTCCCAGCCCGTGTGTGCACATTACCAGGACATGGAAATGTCTCAACATTGAAATCAACACCGTCCAACCACATTTGTCTAATCCAGTGGTTAGCAAAGTGGTCCCTGAATCAGCTACATCAGCATCACCTGGGAACTTGCAGAAAAGCAAATTCTCAGGTACCACAACAGACTTACTAAATCAGATACTCTGAGGGTGTGGCCCAGCAATCTGAGTTCTAACAAGTTCTCAGGAGATTATGATATGCTGAAAAGATTGAGACCCACTAGTCTAAAGTCTCAAACCAACTGTTCCATACATTATCCCTGAAAATACATAATACCAGCATTATTGTTACAGTCCTGGCTATCAAAGAACAGAAAACAAATGAAATACCATTGTATAAAGAAATCGAACTTCTACCTAAATCACTGCAGAGCTCAGAT
>NW_007775506.1:0-3747 GCF_000696425.1 Galeopterus variegatus | reverse complement strand
AGAAAAATTTAAATTTCTTTAAAATTGCACTATCTGAGGGTCTTGAAAACCAGCAAATGACCAGTTTAAATTATGTTGTAGCCACAAGGAATGAACATATAAAAATGAAATTAATTGTCAATTTGTTGAAAAGCAGTTTTCAGTGTTTCCCTTTTAAAGTACACCTGAACATCATAGAGGTAAATTGAAGTGATGATAACCCCCTTTTCACTGTTCTGCTTCAAATTGGTCCCAAGAGAATGAAAAAAGAACCTCAACCTGTCAATAACTAAAGATGTATCTTTATATCTTAATTTATCTTTAGTTTTCATTTTTATTTCCTTTTTTAATATATGTCTGGCACAGTGACACAGAAAAAATATGCTAAATCTCATCTCCCTACTTTCCATTCTACATTTTCATCTCGTTACTTCAGGAAGACATTTCAGACTAGTGGAAAAGTACAAGATTCTTGAAGGGGCTATAAATTCTGATTCACACATTAACTTCATATAGTAACCAGGGGGAGATTTGCCAAATATTTCTGAGGACCAGTTTTTCATTTGGATAAAAAGATGGATATGAAAATAATTTAGCTGCTTTTAACGTTAAAGAAATGCATAAAAAGTTGCAATTATATATCCTACATTGTCAATGAATGTTTATTCATGTTTCACTTCTCCAATTCTCAATCCCAATACTCTCACATTATCCTCGCTTTTTTTTTTTTTTTTCCTACTGGATCCAATAAACGTAACTAGTTTAACCTTCAATGATTCATCCTTCTCTTGGGGGTATTTTTTAGTTTAATAGTTTTAAAAGAATATATTAAAACAAATTAATGTCTATTCATGGAACAGAGATATTGGCAGCTGATTTGGGGATGGGACTAAACATGCCAATTCACATGTGGAGAATAAGAAGTCAGACAATGATATATATTGCATGTTTGTCTTTTTCTCTTCTAAGTTTTTTTGGTTTATTCACTGAGCTTCATAAACCCATTTTTTGAGAGAAGATTGGGTTGAATGATAAGTATATTTGGTAGAATTAAACACTCATTACATAAATATTGATTGAGCATCAACTTATATGCATGACATAGGGGTACAAATATAAAGAAAAAATAGACACATAGACACTTTTTCCATGGAAAACATCTCTAACAAAAAAAAAAAAAAAGAAAATGGAAAGAACACTGGACATAGGTAAATATAGCTAGATCTATCCCTTAGAATTAAGTCAGTTAGACAATTTCTCATTAATTTCTCATTAACCCCACACCTTTTACCTTCAGCCTCCCCCTTTCCACTTCTAGTAACCACAGTTCTTTTCTCTCCTAAAATTTCAATGTACAAGCTCTCCCATCTCCCGTGAGTGACCTGAGAGGCTCCAGGATCCTAAGCCCCGAGTCAGATGAGCTGGTGAATGCGGGTGGGGTGAGACTTCTGGCACAGGCCATCCATCTCTGTGAGCAACCTGAGAGGCACATGTTCCTAAGCCCTGAGCCAGACGAGCTGGTGAAGGCTGACAGGGCAGGAATTTCGGACCAGGCCGTCCTGTCTCTGTGAGTGACCTGAGAGGCTGCGGGTTCCCAAGCCCTAGTCAGGACAAGCTGGTGAACACAGGCAGAGTGGGACTTCCACTGCAGACTGTCCATCTCTGTGAGCAGCCTGAGAGTCACGAGTTTCCAAGCCCTGAGCCTGACAAGCTGTTGAAGACAAGTGGGGCAGGACATTGGTCCCAGGCTGTCTGTCTCCATGAGTGACTTGAGAGGCTCTGGACTACCACACCACACAACCAGCCAGTGAAGGCAAGTAGGGTGGGACTTCCAGGCCAGGCTAGTTTCTGCTGTCCAGAAGCAGCAGCAGACCCTTCAGGATCCAAGCCAGACATCTGGGTGAAACAAGTGAACTGTGATACCCCCAGCCACAATGACAAAACACCAAAGGAAAGAAACCAGAAATGTGAAAAATCAAGAAAGTACATCGTCACCAAAGGAAATTAATAACTTACAAGTGCTAGATTCTATAGAACAGGAAGTCTTAGAAATGACAGACAAGAAATTTAGAGTAACTATTCTAAGGAAACTAAATGAGATACAAGACAACTCAGTGAAACAACACAAAGAAATGAGAAAAAAACATACTGGATCTGAAAGAAGAAATGTACAAAGAAATCAATGCCTTGAAAAAGAATGTAGCTGAGCTTGTGGAGCTGAAGGACTCATTCAATGAAATAAAAAATATGATAGAGAGTTTAACCAGCAGACTTGAACAAGCAGAAGAGAGAATTTCTGACCTTGAAGATAGGCTGTTTGAATTGTCACAGGCAAACCAGAGAAAAGGAAAAATAATTTTAAAAATTGAAGAAAATTTAAGAGAGAGAACTGACAACCTTAAGTACTCAAATGTCTGAATCATGGGTATTTCAGAAGGGGAGGAGAAAAGAAATGGCATTGAAAACATACTCAATGAAATAATAGCAGAAAACTTCCCAGTTATAGGGAAAGTCACAGATCCCCAGATTCAGGAAGCCCAAAGATCACCAAACACATTCAACTCCAAGACATGTGATAATCAAACTGACAAAAATCAAAGACAAAGAAAGAATTTTAAAAGCTGCAAGAGAGAAGTGGCATGTCACTTATAAGGGAGCCCCAATCAGAATAACATCAGACTTTTCATCAGAAACTCTAAAAGCCAGAAAAGAATGAGATGATATATTCAAAACACAAAAGGACAAAAATTGCCAGCCAAGAATACTTTATCCAGCAAGGCTATCCTTCTGAAAGGAAGAACAAATAGTATATTTCTCAGACAAACAAAAACTGCAGAAGTTCACTACCACATGACCAGCCCTACAAAAAATTCTCAAAGAAGTACTGGGTTTGATACCACAAAAACAAACATCACTGCCATGAATACACAAGAAAGAACAATACATACCAGCAAAACAAAAATGCTAACAAAAGAGAAAAAAATAGTTTATCTATCACCCCAAGAAACCAACAAATACAGAAGATAAACAGAAAATTTGAAAGAAAAGAAAAAAGATACTTAAGACATTTAAACAAATATCAGTGTAATGTTAGGAGTAAATCAAAACCTTTCAGTAATAACTCTGAATGTAAAGGGACTAAGTTCCTCATTCAAAGGACACAGACTGACTGACTGGATTAAAAAATGGACTCAACAATATACTGTCTTCACGAGATTCACTTGACCTATAAAGGCACACATAGACTAAGAATGAAAGGATGGAAAAAGATATACAAGCAAGTAGAAATGAAAAATGAGCTAGAGTAGCTATTCTTATATCAGATAAAGTAGACTTTAAACCAAAAACCATTAAAAGAGATAAAGATGTACAATATATAATGATGAAAGGATCTATCCATCAAGAAGACATATCATAAATATATATGCACCTAATGTCAGAACATACAGATTTATAAAGCAAACACTATTAGATCTAAAGAACGAAATAGACACTAACACCATAATAGTGGGGGAACTGAACACCTCGCTCTCATCATTGGGCAGATCATCTAGGCAACAAATCAACTGAGAAACACAAGATCTAAACAATACTTTAGACCAATTAGATTTGGCAGATATCTACAGAACATTCCACCCAACAACCTCCGAATAATCATTCTTCTCATCAGCATATGGAACATTCTCCAGGATAAACTACATGTTACATCACAAAGCAATTCTTAACAAATTCAAAAAATTTGGAATTATTCCATGTATTTTTTCTGAT
>NW_007775505.1:0-3747 GCF_000696425.1 Galeopterus variegatus | reverse complement strand
CTGTTATCAGCACCACACTCTCCCGAGTGAGCCACGAGCCGGCCCCCACATCCTTTACTTTAAATGTCAGTATTTCTTCCATGTGTCCTGAATTTCTGTACATGGTACTCCAGCGATAATAAAAACTCTGGAAGTTCTGACAGGCCTTATATTTCATGAATCCAAACATCTTCTTTCAAAAAGAAAGTGAGAAACAAATAAAATTAAAAGATCCACTTATGTAACATGGATATTGACTTTATTAGCATTATATTATTTTTTGTTGGTTTTTTTGTTTGTTTGTTTGGTTGGTTGTTTTTGTTTGTTTGTTTGTTTTGGTGACTGGCCGGTATGGGGATCCAAAACCTTGACCTTGGAGTTACAACACCGTACTCTAACCAACTGAGCTAACTGGCCAGCCCCTAATTGTATTTGAAAAGGACTGTTAACTAGTTCCAAGAAGGAAGTTATACATAAATATCTTTCTAATTGATAATCTTTGGCACATTTTTTAATATGAAAACACACCAAGGTCATGGGTTCAGACCTCCATACTGCAAAAAAAATAACTTACTCTGCGCCACTTTGTGGAAAAGAAGTCTATCCAATTATGTAGCCTAATCCCACATGTAAGCTGTTCGGGGACAGTTTCTAAACACTTTTTTTGACCTATAGAAATGGCATATCTCTTTTATTACAAACTATGGTCATAATTTCAAATTTTTATGAAACAGTGAAAATTCAATTGTATACTCTTCTCTAAAGATAATTAGAAGGGCCAGCCCATGGATCACTCGGGAGAGTGCAGTGCTGATAACACCAAGGCCATGGGTTCAGATCCTATATAGGGATGGCCATTTGGCTCACTAGCTGAGCGTGGTGTTGACAACACCAAGCCAAGGGTTGAGATCCCCTTACCGGTCATCTTTAAAAAAAAAAATAATAAAATAAATAAATAAATAAATATAATTAGACATTTCTAGGGCCGGCCCATGGCTCACTTGGGAGAGCGTGGTGCTGACAACACCAAGTCGAGGGTTAAGATTCCCAAATAAATAAATAAATAAATAAATATAATTTAGACATTTCAATGAAATATTTG
Organism: Galeopterus variegatus; assembly: GCF_000696425.1. Taxonomy (NCBI): domain Eukaryota; kingdom Metazoa; phylum Chordata; class Mammalia; order Dermoptera; family Cynocephalidae; genus Galeopterus; species Galeopterus variegatus. The sequence continues at coordinate 2,666 of NW_007775505.1, read as the reverse complement.
CCTTTGTAGATGTCCTTCTTGGCTAACAATGTTGTTCTTGGGACAAATGGGAAAATCTATGCTGAAATGGAAAGTAACTGGGGTTTATAAATTGACCTTAGGGCCGGCCCGTGGCTCACTAGGGAGAGTGCGGTGCTGATAACACCAAGGCCCCGGGTTCGGATCCCATATAGGGATGGCCGGTTCGCTCACTGGCTGAGCGTGGTGCTGACAACACCAAGTCAAGGGTTAAGATCCCCTTACCCGTCATCTTTTTTAAAAAAATAAAATAAAATAAATTGACCTTAACCTAACGTGATGAGAAGATTTCTCCTCTAAAAAGAAACATGACTGTATGATTGTATTTCTTCAGGGATCAATATGGGAGTAACCACACTATTGAAAAATGTATTTGAATGAGATTCTGGGAACTGCAGTAGAAACAAAAGCATTTTCATAATCAGTTTTCAAAGCTAAACTCCATTTGTCTCACTGATGCCAGCCAATACCCTCCATATTTTGAAATAGTTGGCAGGTGTCCCTAGCACCATGACATTATAGGTGCACCCAATTTTCTTATGGCTAAACTTCCACTTAGATATTGGTTACAATAGAATGGGGAATGGGGAGATTACTTTTTAAGCTGTGGTCTTCAATGATACAAATGTGGATTAATATGAAGAAACTTGCATTTTAAGAACAGTCACTTGTAAAACCACAAGAGGGTTACCCCAAACCTCGACCACTTATAATCGGCCACAGAAGCCTGGTTTTGAATAACAGACTCTGTCAAACAGTAAATTAGGCTTCACACTTACCATCCTCTACTTTTTCTTGAGGAAAAACATCAGTCTAAAAGGCTAAGAGCTTGCTGAATAAACTATCTCAAGAAGACTGTTTCTACACATTTTCTTTTCTGGAAATGGGTACAATGAATTATCCAAAATGCTCTAAGAACTGTTTGTGCAAATATCTCTTGATCAATTATTAAGTAAAATTTCACCCACAAAATTCAATGACCCAGATTTTTAGGTCTCTTTTCCTCAGTAAAATGTTAACAATTATAGAGGAAAAAGAACATCGTTAAAAGAAGGAAATCTTGTGCTTCAGAAGCATTTTGAGCTGGAAGGTAAGTAACAAACCAAAATATATGTATAGGTTAGCATTTGACACAGGGGTCAACTGGTATTATGCCATCAGAACTTTCTACTTTTTTCTAATGATAATGAAATCATGTGGTTTTGCAATTATTTTTATAAATATTAGCCCTAATATCGTTAATGTTGATAATGAAATCATGTGGTTGAACAACTCTTCCTATAATTATGAAACCTAAATTTTTCACAACCTCAGAAGAACAGAAAAGCTTGAACACAATATGGGGAAAGAGACTATTTATTTCTCATCTTCAGTATGAGCTTCTGGTTATATCTGCAACATTGAGGTGAGTGAAACACATGTTAGAGTGAGCAGGACAGATGCCATGTTGAGACCTAAATCCACATGGACTCTAAAAGATTTTTAAAAGACACAGGCTTTTTCTTGGCATGCATTTCTCTGAATTCCTCTTTTCCCATGGCTATTCGATATTTTGGACCTTAATTATGAGGTAAGATGACATTATTTACATGGATGTAAAGTTGTTTTCCAGCCAGACTGAAGCTGCACATACTATCCAGACCCTGAGTTAACAGTAAAGATGTGAGCAGAAACCAGATGGAGTCTTGTCAAGACCTTGCACCTGAGACCATGCATGAAGCCCTCACTACTCACCTGCTGCTCCCTCCTGCTTTTCATTTTCCCGTGTTCCGTTCCCTAGAGCCCCCTCTTAAAAAACCCCTCAGTAAACCTGAATCTTTGAGATGGCTTTATTCTGGCCATTCTCCTTCAGGTTTATCAGAGAGATGGGTTAGGCTAGCATCTCTCCTCAGGTCACTGGTATTCCTGAATAGAAGCTGACTTCCATTTTCACCAACATTTGACTTTTGATTGGTATGTTTCTGTCTGGGGGCAGGCAGCCTGACCTGTGAGCTTGGTATCAATTTCTGAGAGCCTCAAGCAGGAGCTGAGTGTGCCCTGTAACAGATATATGAACTCCCCAAGAATAGTCATATCAATAGAGATCTATTCTAAGGAGGAAATTTTTCTTAGTTATAAATTGAGACAGGATTTTTTCTAATAATTCTAGAAAAATTTAAATTAAAGAGAGTCATGTGAATCTACTTAAAGAAGTTTGGTGATGTGTAGAAAAAACAAAACACACACTTAGACTGTTTTTCCTCTACTCTCACAGTACAACAAGCAACACAGAAGAACAAGTTCTGTGACCCCACTAGCAAGAAAGCAAGCAGTTCTCCAGAGCACACCAGCTGAGGTCCTCCAATTTAATTCAGACACCATCTACCTGGAGATAGCGTCAGATCCCACAGGCTGAGGGCTCAGTCCCTGAGACTGCATCCCCCATTCAGATGCCAGTCGTAAGCCTGGGCCTCTGGAACTTCTGACCAACGCACTGTCAAAGAACATAATTACAACAATTTAAAGTTTTTAATTGGCTTTATTGCAATTCTAGAATCAGGCAACACATTATTCCATGAAATAGAGTAAGTGTTCCAATGAGCCCAACAGAGGAGCTTGACTTTATAGACAGAAAAGGCTGAAGATACTATACCTCACAAATACATACA
>NW_007775504.1:3295-3748 GCF_000696425.1 Galeopterus variegatus | reverse complement strand
CACACACAACCTTTGGATTACTGGTTTATCTGTAATACCAAAACTTGGAGGCAATCAAGATGTCCTTCAATAGGTAAATGAATTATGTAACCATGGTGCATCCATACAAGGAAATATTATTCAGCAATAAAAAAGAAGCTATCAAACCATGAAAAGATATGGAGTTAATATAAATGCATATCGGTAAATGAATAAAACCAATATGAAAAGGTTACATACTATGTGATTCCAAATATGTGACATTTTGGAAAAGGGAAATTTACAGAGTTAGTAAAAGTATCAGTGGTTGCCTAGAATTCAAGGAAAGGCAGTAAGAGATGAATACCTGGAACACAGGATACTTAGAGCAGTGAGATTATTCTCTATGCTACTATAATGGTACATGCATGTCATCATATATTTATCAAAATCCATGGAATGTACAACAGCAAGAATTAACCCTAATGTAAACTA
>NW_007775504.1:0-1590 GCF_000696425.1 Galeopterus variegatus | reverse complement strand
CCAGCATTTCTGCAGGCAAAATCCATGCTTCCCTCATCTCTACTTCCTTTCATCACTTACTGGACTCCTCAGGGTCATCAAGATGTTTGAGTGAATCAATATTCCCTAGCTCCATTCATCCACGTGTCAAGACAAACTTCCTGGACTCACTGGGGGATTTAGGAGTAAAAAGCTAATTTCTGAAAATGGAGGAGGAGGAAGGGGATATTTATATCTGGGGAGGTTTGACCTTCTGGAGCAGAATTTCCATATCTCATTGTTAAACATACAATTTTACCCTCATTCTCTTCCCCAGGAAACTTATTCACCAGATGTTCATGGAGGTAAAAGGATCACTCTTCAAGTTTTGAGCCTTGACGTAGTTTTGGAAAAATTGAAAATTATACTTGTGTAGACTGTTCCAATTCACCACTTTTCTCTGATTCTATGACTTTTTCAGAGCGATTAGTGGGTACTCCCATCAATCAGTGAGGTCAATTTCTCCACCTTTGAGTCTGGGATGGACTTAGGATTTTGTATTTGCTTTGGCCAGTAGTATACAGTGAAGTGACAGTGTGCTTTATGAGTCTTTGGAATGTTTCAGCTGATGTGTCTTATAATCCTGCTCCTGACCTGTGGAGAAGTTCAGGTGAGTCTGCTGTAGAAGGAGAGGGCATGAGGAGCAGAACCCGTGTGTTCCACCCTTGGTGACCCTAGACCAGTCTCCAGCCAGCAACTCCCCAGATGTGAGAGAACACCATGCAAGATTAGCAGAGCACCTCCAGGTGACACACAGCTGACCACAGACTCATGAGTAGACAAGAAGAGACAGAAGACTTCCCCAACACTGACTCCAATGTGATTTTTAAAAATCTTGTTTTAAACCATTTTTCAGGATGAATTGTTATGTAGCAATAGCTGACTGATACAGTAATCAATGCAAAGAGAGCTAAGGATGTTCAGAATGTTCTCATGACTTTTAAAATTATTTTTCTTTTAATTAAAGGTAGCATTCATGATTACCAAGTTGTTCACTTTTATTTCACATAACTATATTGAAATGTGACTATCGCTGAAATTCCATTCTAGGTAACTGGGAAAAGATCGAAGAACATGTATGTGTATGCAGGAAAAATTTGTGCTCCTCATCCACAAGTCCTCACTCCTAGAGGCATTACATCAGGATTCCAGCTTTTGCCTGAGTCACCCTTTTCTTGTGAGTATTGAAGAGAGTTTAGAACATAAAAGAAAACATAAAATTTAGGATTGAATAAATACACATATTTTTCTCAAAGGCACCTTAATATTTATGAAAAAAAATATTTTAAACTGAGAGTTTTTTTTTTTTTTTAGGGCAATAGAAAGTGTCATGTCTGTAGGCTGTGCCAGCAATTTTTAGGCCAAAAAATGAAGCTGGAATACGAAATAGTACTCCATTTAGTCATACTTAAAGGAGGAAATCCTGTCATTTGCAATAATATAGTTGAACCTGGAGGACATTATGTTAAGTGAAATAAGCCAGACACAGAAAACAAATACCACATGATCTTACTTTTAGGTGGATTCTAAACACATTGGTTTCATAGAAGTAGAAAGTAGAATGGTGATTAC
>NW_007775503.1:0-3748 GCF_000696425.1 Galeopterus variegatus | reverse complement strand
TCTGTATAAAGTTAATATTGTCAAATGTTAAAAATGGTGAATGTAGTCTCAATTGTAACATATTCTATAACCACACTTATTTACATGATATTTATATTTACATTGTATGAAGTGTTGACATTATATTTGTATTTGTTAACATAATTCTTTGTAGCAACTTGTGTCCAGTAGATGACATGTCTAGAGAAAGATTATCTGTCCATTATAGACATTTTCAGTGGCATTATCAACATAAAATTATTTTAGAGAAAAGTCATTTTAGAAGTGGATTCTAATATTTTCTGGAAAAAACATAAGTGAAAAAGATAAATAATTAGTATATCTTTGAAAAGATTCTAGATAATTATGACTTCAGATATGCACACATATTGTTGTGAATAATTTTAAGTCATTAAATCTTTATCCTTCTTGAGTGGTTATAATATGTATTTAAAGTGATCCACATTCATACCATATACTTTCCAAATCAATTTGTAAAAGCAATCACATTGACAATCTTATTTTCTATTATAGGAAAAACTAAAAACCATTTCTCCTGTTTATTTCTAGAGGAATTTTTAAGCAATTTGAACATGCCTGACCTGTCAACTACACACTAGCAACTGTAAAGTCATTTGGATATTTCTTCAACTGTTGCATGACCTTTAAGTACCCCCAGATGACTCCACTAATCTTGATAGTGAATGCCACCGAAAAATATCTTAAAATCTGAAAATCTGTTCTAAAATAACAAATAAGTTTTAAACCACAGGGATAAAAAGGGTAATCACCATGTGAAAAAGTAAGAAGGATGCTAAAAAATAAGACTATAGTGGGAATTGATGTTCTGTTTTCCTGAGGGCTGTTGTCAATCTCTATAACTTGGATCTTGAACTGTAATAACTCTGCTACTGAGAACAACTGGAAATTTGAAGTACACATTTTTAGACATTTGCCAATTGGCAGTTGGGCTGTGATCTGTGAGGGAAGATATGCATCTACCAGTCCCTGAACGCAGGGTGATTATGTGGCAGAAGAACTCAATATTCTCAATGGGATGAGGACACTAAATCCGAATCAGCCAGGGCTGAGGTCCCTGGAGTATATGGAGCTCAGTACCTTACTGCAGAGACCTAGACAGATAAAGTAAGTAACAAATCAGCACACCCTCTGTTTAAGAATTTGGATGACCCTTAAAATGCACACAGTAAAGTGAGGCTCCACGAGGTCAGACTAACAACAACTACCAAAGAAAGAAAAACCACCAGGAAACTGTATTAGGAAAGCGACCAGTTCACCCTGGGTTGGGATACCTTCAAGTTCCAGCAAATCTTATTGAGGAGATGAATTGAATACTAAGGGCATTCAATGGTGACAACAGAAAAAGAGCACCAAGTGCCTCAGAGGAAAGAATTCACTAAACCTCACTCTTATGTGGCTCAACATTAAACCTCAGAAGGATTAAGCTGATTTGCAAGTAAATAGACTGCCTGCCAAAACAAAATTCAACACTGTTTAAAGAAAGGTTTAAAAATTGTGAAACTCAAGAGCAAAATGTTTACAATGTCCAGCATCCAAAAGAAATTATTTGCCAGGTTGAAAAAGCACTAAAATATTACTCATAACAATGAAGAAAATGTATTGTCAGTAGGAGATCCAGGAATGATGGCAATGATAGAATTAGACAAAGACTTTAAAACAATTATAAATATTTCCAAGAAAATAAATATAAATAGGAAAATTAAAGGATAAATAAAAATGGGTATTATTGTTACATTTTTTTTTCAATTTAAATTAAGCATAATTATTTTACATATTTGTGGAATAGAGAGTTATATTTCAACTCATGTATACAATGTGTCGTGATAAAACCAGGGTAGACAGCAAATTCATCATTGTAAAAATTAACCATTTCTTCGTCATGAGAAAATTTAAGCCCCTCTATTTTAGGTTAATTATAGATGCCTAACACTAGTGTACAACAACAACAAAAAAACCCTTATTTTTCCTATCCGGCTGTAATTTTGTGTCCATTAACCAACCTCTCAATATCCCCCGCCTCCTTCCTTTTCCCACCTCTAGTAACCATAGTTCTACTCTCTACTTATAAAAGTTCAACTTATTATTTTTATTATTTCCTTTTTTTTTATAGCTCCTACATATGGATAAGAACAGGTGGTGTTTCTCTTCCTGTGCCTGGCTTATTTCACTTAATATAATTTTCTCTAAGCTCATCTATGCTACTACAAATGGAAGAATTTCATTCTTTTTATGACTGTGCAGTATTCCATTGTGCATATATACCACATTTCCCTTATCTAATCATCTGTCCATGGATATTTTGATTGGTTCCATATCTTGGCTGTTGTGATTACAACTGCAGTAAACATGAGAATCAAGGTATTCCTTTGGAATATTGATTTCCTTTTCTTTGGGTATATATTCAGCAGTGGTGAAGCAGCATAGAACAGGGACTTGTACCAGGGAAGCTACTTATGGATATTCACAATGAGGACACAAACAGCAGCAGCAGCTTAACCATCCAATCAATGAGCTCTCCCTTCTTCAGAGGTCTGTGATTTTTTGAGCAAGAAACAAAACAATAACCCCACCCCCACACACACACCACAAAAAAAAAAAAAAAAAAAAAAAAAACGTTTTTCTAAGAATAGAGTTTACACTTGCAAGAACACCAAAAATCTCCCTTCCTCCCTCTCTTTCCTGAATACTCCTCCACTTAGTTAAGATAGAGAAGCACCTCTATCCCAGAAGTTCATATAAACCTTCTATAGGAATTCATGGTGCACTCCCCTCTTGTGAAGATTCCCATGCACTCTTCTGCATGTACTTTTGCTTTGCAGTAAACTTTGAGTGTGAGTGTGACTCTGCCATATGAGCTTGGAATTATTGTGGTTCCTGATGGAATTTTTTCCAAAGGAAATCCATGAACCTGAATCTCTGACATCAGTGAAATTGCTGGATCATACAGCAGTTCAATTTGCATTTGTTTGAGAAACCTCCATAATGTTTTCCATAATTTATGTACTAATTTACAATCCCACCCACAATGCATAACAGTTCTCCTTTCTCTGAATCCTCATCAGCATTTGATACTTTCTGTCTTTTTGATAATAGCCAATCCAATTGAGTAAGATGAGATGAGTTGTTTTAGTCCCTTGTGTATTTTGGATATTAATCCCTTGTCACATGCATAGTTTGCAAATGTTTTCTACCATTCTGTAGGTTGTCTCTGCAGTCTATGTATTTTTTCCTTTGCAGTTTGAAATGTTTTTAGTTTCCTATAATCCTGTTTGTTTATTTCTGCTTTTGTTGCTTGTGTTTTTGAGGTCTTATTTATAGAAGTTCTGCCCAGCCCTATCTCCTGAAGCATTTCCCCTGTGTTTTCTTCTAGCAGTTTTACAGTTTCAGATCTTACAATTAAGTCTTTAATTCATGTTTGGTTTAACTTTGGTAAACAGAGAGAGATAGAGGTCTACTTTCAAATGCTGCATGTGGATATCCAGTTTACCGAGCACAATTTATTAAAGAGGCTGTCTTGTCCACAATGTATGTTTTTAGAAACTTTGTCAAAGATCAGTTGGCTGGGCCGGCACTGTGGCTCACTCGGGAGAGTGCAGTGCTGGTAGCGCTGAGGATGCGGGTTCGGATCCTATATAGGGATGGCCGGTGCGCTTACTGGCTGAGTGTGGTGCAGGCAATGCCAAGCCAAGGAGCCAAGGGTTACGATCCCCTTACTGGTCAAAAAAAA
>NW_007775502.1:2259-3748 GCF_000696425.1 Galeopterus variegatus | reverse complement strand
AAGACAAAATAATAATAATAATAATAATAATAATAATAATAATAATAATAATAATAATAATTTCTGGGCCGGCCCGGTGGCGCACTCGGTGGAGTGCGGCACTTGGGAGCGCAGCGGTGCTCCTGCCGAGGGTTTGGATCCCATATAGAGACCAGTCTGCTCACTGGTTGAGCACGGTGCGGGCGCGACACCGAGGGTTGCAATCCCATTGCCGGTCGCGGTACGGGCACGACACCGAGGGTTGCGATCCCGTTGCCGGTCACAAAAAAAGACAAAAAAAAAATAATAATTTCTGATTCTTAAATATCTTAACTAACGGATAAAGAAAATGTATGAGTAAATCCAATCAACTACTATCTGTTCTTTAGAGTTCTGAATCTCTTTATCATTAATATGTAAAGGAATCTATTTAATAATTTGGGGTCTGGCAAGGAGAAAAGGGTTATTTTGATTTTCAGCCTAAAATTCTTTGATAATGATGATTTAGCAAAGTGGATTTTATCAGGTTGCTGCTGTTTTTTAAATACTTTCTAATTACAGTTGATAGGAAGGGCACTTAGTCATGAATTGTGTTGAACAACATTTCATGTTATCCTTATAGCAAAAGCCAACATTCCTCGCTAATAAAGTACATAGAATTTCAGGATACTCTGAAATTTTTTAACAACACTAGAGTTGCTTGCCATTAGTAGTGATATATTTTATTGATATGATCTCTACTTTCTGATTTTTCAGTAATTATAATTAAATCTATCGAAAAACTAAATCTTTCTCTGAAATTTGTGCCAGCTTCAGAGGGGTACATGATCAATAAGTTAATATCAAAGAGAAACTTATTACGTTTCATTGCCATGATGACTAAACTAAAAAGACACTCTGCATATTACAAAACGCATTTTATTATTTTCCTTTTCAAATGTATTTGTATGTGTAGAGCTAGGGCTGGCTCTCTGGTGCTCACAGACCCCTCGAGCCCATTCACAAACCCTTCACACACGGGTCTATGAGCTAGGTAACCGGTGAAAAGGTCCTTGGAGCCTTGGTTGAAGAAAGAAGAGTATTCAGCACACACAACACTATGAGCTAGGCAGTACAAAGGAGAAACTCAAAAACTCAACTGCTACCAGCAAAGTCCAAAGAAAACCTGAAACTGAGCAGCTGCCAGCAGAGTAAACATGCTCTATTTTTAGATGTGAGCTCTCTGCCAGCCAGCCTGCTTCATAAACTGAAGAACACACAATAGCAGCAAACTAAAAAGAGACATTGGTGCACATGCCATTAACTCCACACACACAACTTGGTTACAAGAAATGTCAAGGGAGCCTGACTAAATTATCCTATTTTCCCCACAGTATGTTAGTTTAACATAAGGCCCTAAGCAAGAAAAAAAAAAAAAAAACTATATATTTATATTTAATGGGGAGGGGAAGAGTAAGAGAGGCTTCCTAAAAGAGTCAGTGATCAAAAATAAGAACAAAAATGAAAAAAA
>NW_007775502.1:0-1832 GCF_000696425.1 Galeopterus variegatus | reverse complement strand
AAAAAAATGTATCCAATAATAACTTCAAAAGCATTCTCTTTTAACAAAGAGCAAACAAATAAACAAATACCATGCATTAGATTAATTTATCTGCAGTTTAGAAAATAAAAATATATGTTACACTCAAGAATCAGAAGTGCATTAAATATTTGCTCACTATAAGTATTATTTATATTGTATCATATATTTACTCTGTAGTCAAGAATCACAAGTGCATGTAACATGTACAAAAGGTTATGTACATAGAAACAAAAATATATAGAGAAATAGAAAAATTCTATTTCTATGAATAGATAAAACTCTTGGAAAAAGTCCTGTTGATCACCTCCTCATTGTTAGAGCCATGCTTCCTTTCATTCCCTTGTCTCAATATTAAATAAGTAATTTCTTTAAGTAGTCAATAGGTATGTGAGTTGTTAGAAACTACAAATGTTTCTCTCTCTTAAATTTTCCAAATAAATTTTAAGTAAATTGAACTTTAGGTATCAACAAACTTAAATCAATAAAAAGACAAGATTTATTAAGAATTTCAGTGGTGGAATTTTTCTTTTACCACTTCTAGAATCACTAATATTTTTTGCCTTCATTAATGCATAATATTTGTAAGATTTGATCATCTTCTCATTATGTATTAGTATTCTTGTTTCCCTTTTACATGCCTAATTTGATAAGGATGTCAAAGGTTCATGGTGCTCAGGAGGATATTTCACCTGGACAAGGTAGTTATGTTATTACATCCTATAAAAAATTATAATGGAGACAGACATGAAATTGATGGAAGGATTTGCAGAACAGAAGGTACTAGTTCAGCCAGAGACTGTGGTTTGTAGACAGCTCTCTGCACTCCTTTAGCTTGTCGGTTGAAAAAAGGTACCAAAATTTTGAATGTGTGTTATTAACCTTTACCCAGCCTGGATCACAGCTGCAGTGATCCTCTAATAAAGACAACAGTCATGACAGAATTAAAGGGTGAAGGAGGTTAGAGTCTTTCCCTTTCCATTTATAGTAATCTAAATGGTAAAAAATATAGTTTATAAACTAAATTTTGCATATGTTGCCTTTAGTACACACCACAAGCTTCCAAATTTGGTATTTTCTACATTTGATGAGTCAACAAAATGAAGGATGAAAGAAGTTTGGTGATTTGTTCAATTTCCCCTGACTGGTCATTTCCTACACTGGACATGCATCTTGCTCCCTGCCACTTGCCACCTACCAAGTGTCCTGACATTTCTCACACAGGTCAAAAAGCTCCTCTTCCTTAATGTGTTTATTATTATTATTTTTTTTTAGGCAGTTGGATGGTACAGGGATTGAAACCTAAACCTCAGTATTATCAATACCATGTTCTGATCAACTGAGCTAACCGGCCAGCCCAAAAGGGCCCTCTTACTAACAATTGTGTGTCTACTTGATACATTTCTTTTCTGTTCAATGATTAAGTATTTCAAGAAGTATTGTTGTGTTTGTAAGTTCAAGATGCTATAATAAAGTACTATGGAGTGGGCAGTTTATAAGCAACAGAAATGTACTTCTCACTTTTCTGGAACCTGGAAATCAGAGATTGGGGTATCAGCATGGCAGGATTTTCATCGGGGGTTCTCTTCCAGGTGGAAGACTGCTGAATTCTCATTGTATCCTCACATGGCAGAGAATAAAAAGGGAAGCAATCTCTTTGTGACTCTTAAAAGGGCATTAATCACATTCGTGAGGGCTCCACCCTCATGACCTCATCTAATCCTGATTAACTCCAAAAGGCTCTATCTCCAAATACCATCACATTGGGGATTAGACTTCAACATATAAAGTTTGGGGGACACAAATATTGAGCC
>NW_007775501.1:0-3748 GCF_000696425.1 Galeopterus variegatus | reverse complement strand
TGCCAGCCATGCCCTGCTGAAAGAAAAAAATTGGTAGAAGAACCTGTTAAACGTCTTTTTTTAAATATACTGGGTTTTTTTTGTTTGTTTGTTTGTTTCTGAAATTGTGCATAGCTGGACAATTGTATTGTAAATCTCACCACAAACTATAAATATAGTAACATACTAAGTACAATGACCTTTCGGGTCTTTGTGTAACAGCCCACCTTTCTGTGTGTGGCCCAGTTGTTGATAGCCATACTAGACTCTCTCATTTAGATCGAGTCGAATCACCTCATGGCTGTTTCTAGCATTATCTTCTCAAATAGGCTAAAGAGTTTGAGTCCCTTCCCCTCATCAATACTCACCTGCTCCCGATCTCTTAAATTTCTTTGAGATTTTGTTTCTACCTACCTAACCATTCTTTCTCCTCTGTTCTAAATGTAGCTGCCCTAGTAAATTTGCTTATTAACTTTGAGAATACTTTCTAAACACATCTTTCCATCTCCTTTCACCCTTATATTTGCAGCCAAATCATCAGACTCTTAGCTTTGATTATGTCATTCTGATTCTAAAAATACCTGTAATATCTCTTGAATATCTAGAGAACAAAGCACATATTCCAATCCCACTCTTATTTTTAACTATTTATTTTTGCGCATCTAGTATTCCCCAGGATATAGCCTCTTCCCAAAAAATTTATTTACACTTTTCTACCTCTGTGCCTTCTAATAAACTGTAACCTCTGCTTATAGAATATTTCCTCACTCTCCCCCAATGTAATGCCTCACCTTTAGTCTTTATGTCCAAATCTTGCTCATTGTTCAAATCTCAGTTAAAATATCACTGTCTATGGTCTTCCTACAACCCAGATCCAGTACCTTCTTCTTTACTGTTTACCATTGATTCTCCCTGCCTTTCGCAGTTTCATTTTGTTTGTTTTGTTTTGCTTTGCTTTTTCCTTGTGGCTTGTATCATTTTTTACCCAAAATGTAGTGGAAAATATCTTTTTTTTTTCTTCTAAAATGATGGGGCTTACTAACAGGTGAATAAACACTTTGAGAGAAACAACTGCATTACCAGTTTTAAGGAATGAAAAGAGTTTTGGATTCACACAGCCCTACTCTGCCTGTGGCCCCACAGATACAAAGGGATTTGGGGAAGATGTGGACTAGACCCTTGCAAGTGTAAACAAGGTAAGGAAGGTAGTTTACTAGAAACAGAATCATCAAATGCAATCTGTGTCAGTTGAGCTGAGAATCTTACAATGAAATTGAAGAGGTAGGATTTCACCATCCTAGGGACCCTGATGTCTCTGCACTGTCTTGTTTTGTGCCTGTTGTATCTCTGAGAGGAGATCACCCTCAACTTGCTAATAATGGAGCTTTTTTCAGTCATAGACTTTTACCAGTCATTTTCACCTGGAGATATTTGTGAGCATCTCTCTGATTTGGCTGGGGAAAGACTATACATTGAACCAGCCAATAATGGCATTTCTCACTTAGACATTTTCATAAACCCCACAAATTTGAAAACAAATAAATAAAATATTACACTCTCCTCTACTTTTTAATTATTCCTGCAGAAGACAAGATTGAGAGTGGCACATCCATTTTGCACATAGTATTGCTTCCGGCAATAGGCTCAAAGGATACAAAATGAGAAGAGGCTGAGGAATGGTCATTGAATATGGCCTTTCTTCTCCAGCAGTTAATGTGGGATGAACCCAGGTATGGCAACACCTACCAGCCTATCCACAGTGATGGTCTGCCTTGTAGCCTTGTAGTAAAGAGCCAATAGAGAGGTTTTTCCAAACCCTTAACCACCTTGATGCACCATCCAAAACACTCCCAGTATAATTAACTTATGGTGTAGAAAGTAAAGCCTATGAGCTTTTGGGAAGCCAAGGCATCTAGAAATAATGTCTGACTTCCTGGACTATTTCCATAATATAATATTATTCAGTTTTCATTGTCATGTCTGTGTCACAAGGTCATACCCTCCCTCAAGAGGACTACACAGTGGTGTGAACATCAGGTGGTGAAGATCATCAGGGCTACCTTAGGGACTGTCCACCACAATGTCTGTCTTAAAAAGATATAATTGTTTAGAACTGGAGTTAAGTGTGGAAGCTACAGCAAGATTATAACTTCTAGGAGTGAACCTCATAAGAGCAATTATCAAAGTAATTTTAATTGTTCAGTTAAATAAGGAGTATGAAAGAAGACAAGAGAAAAAATTTCAAGCGATGCTTACAGCTAAAGAGGAGGAAGTTGAATTAGTGAAGACCACATGAAAAAGAATGTCCAGAGTGTTTAGAAGGAAGCCTGAAGGAGGGCAAAGAGGCTTTGGAGGAAGATAGGCATGAATCTGATCAGAGCCTCTCTCTTTTGACCTAGTAGCTATGTGGTTTTTGAGCAAGTTTTTATTCTTTTATTAGTTCTGAACTATCTTTTCTTAGAAAAATGGTTAATTATATTTTTTATGGAATAAATGTGGGAAAGATTAAATGGTATAATAGATGTAACGCTCCTAGCACAGTGAATATGTCAAAAAAAATGGTAGCCATTAGGAAATGAACCAAGATATAGTATCATGAAGACTATAACCCTTAACTATAATATTACCTTGTAATTTAATAGTAAAGGAAACATTTATCATAACTCTATCATGATATCTAGAATCTTATCAAATCTGGAACTGAAAAGCATAGAACAGAATCAGATAACTTTAGGCTTCCTAACCTCCTAGGCCCACCACTTCTTCACTAAAAAAAAAGAAAGAAAAAAAAGAAAGCAAGATGATAAGGTGATAAACAATTTCTATGTTTTGAGCAAACTTTATACCTGAAATAAGTAGGTAGCAGATGCTTAGAAATGCTTGCTTTACTACCACAAATAGCAAAGAAAAAACCCTGCTTGGATAAATTCAAGTACGCAGTCCAGCTGGTAGATATTTCAAGTCTAGGCCAGCTTGGAGCAGCGCAGTTGCACAGCTGTCTTCCTGACATCATTCCAGAAGCTTAAAGTAGCAAAAGAGTAGTTGTACCTGCAGTTAAAATTGACTACCCATGAGTGTGTGAACTCCCATGGGAGGGTTCAACTACAATAAAAATCTGGGCTTCAGTATTATTTATGATCGATTTTTAATCTGAAATATAAAAGTACTTTATAATTCATACATGTTAAAGTTTATTTATTTATTTATTTTTTTCCTTTTTGTCTTTTTTCGTGTCCAGCAACGGACCGCAACCCTCAGTGTCGTGCCCGTACCGGACCGGGACCAGCAACGGGATCGCAACCCTCGGTGCTGCGCCCGCCCCTTGCTCAGCCAGTGAGCGAGAACCGGCCTGTATGTGGGATTCGAACCCTCGGCGGGAGCGCCGCCGCGCTCCCAAGTGGCACACTGTAGCAGTGTGCCACCGGGCCGGCCCTAAAGTTTATTTTTTAAACACACTTTATTTTAGAAATTTCTTATGGCACAAAATTAAGGAAAACATTTTTTTTTTTAATTTCGAATACTCATGAGATATGAAGCTGATTGTCCCCCTTCCTGCCCATGATGTGGGGGCCAGATTCATATTGGGGACATACCCATTACCAGAAATTACTTTTGTACCTATTGTTCCCTTCCAATTATCCCCCAACCTCCTTCCCCCTCTCCCCTCAACTTCAATTTGTAGCCCTAGGAATGTTCCCTCCCTCTGTTGGATCATAGCACTACTGTGGTCTTTCTTTCCTGCCTTCCTTTCTCTCTTAGCTCCCACAGG
>NW_007775500.1:8850-10938 GCF_000696425.1 Galeopterus variegatus | reverse complement strand
CCTGTTGAGGAAACTGAGGCTGCTCAAGAACATAAGCTAACTTGCCCAAGGTCAAAAAGTTGGAAAGTGATAGAGCAGGTGCTAAAATGAAAGTCTGCCTGATTTTAAGTTTCAGTTTTGAAGACACTCAACACAGACTGAGAACTCAAAAAGGGGTTAGAGAATGACATGGACGGGTAGAGGGTATAAAGTAATATCTGAAGAAAAGCTACATCTACTGCACAGCATGCACTTTTGGAAATGAAGCCTTTAAGATACACTAAAGAATGGAAAATTGCCGTGTATTCAGTGCCTAAGAACTCTTTAAAATATGTATATAAATATGGGACATGAAACCACCTAGGTTTTAGGGCCTATTAATTTTTTAATCTGTACTAGCACAGAACCTAACATGTGTAAGTGCTCAATTCCTATTTGTGGAATGAATAAATGACCATGTCAGTTATAAACTTTTTAGCTTTAGAGCCAAAAAAAATTCCTGAATTCAGTTTAAATTATTTATCTATACATTTGTAGACTTGGAGAGGGATTAAACTTATATTTTTCATGTTGACCAAAAGATGTAGTCTCTAAGAATTGTTATTCATTAATATCTAAGAGTATTCGTATTAAAAATGTTATGGGGAAAAAGGGTGTGTGTGTGTGTGTGTGTGAGAGAGAGAGAGAGAGAGACCATGTTTCCATGTTACCACTAACAAGGAGACAGTTGAATTTTAGGAAATAGGTTTGTCACTCAATCCATTACCAAATAAGATGTATTTTATATATTTTTCAGAAATCTTTTGTTGGAGATTTGTTCATCTACAATTACAAATTTAATTTCCATAATTTTCCTTCAATGTATATCATGAATGTTAAAGTTTCTATCAATCTATTCCAAACTTTCATTAATCCTATCTTTGCTGTATCATCTTGGTTTCCTTATCTATGAAGGCTTTTTCTGAATGTTTCCCTATTTTTTGACAAAATTAACCATATCCTCAGTGATGATTAATTTTAAGTGTCTACTTGACTGGGTTAAGGGATATACCAGCAAAGCATTATCTCTGGGTATGTCTGTGAGGATGTTTCTGAAAGAGATTGGCATTTGAATAAATGGACTGAGAAAAGAAAATTCATGCTCACCAATGTGGGTAAGCACCATCCAACTGGCTGAATGCTCAGTTAGAAGAAAAATGCAGAGGAAAGGTAAATTTTCTTACTCTCTTCTACAGGTGGGAACCTTCTCCTGTCCTTGGACACCAGAGCTCCAGGTTTTCCAGCATATGGACTCCAGAACCTCACCTGCTGCACCCTCAGGTTCTCAGGCCTTCGACCTCAGACTGGACTGAGCCATGCTTCTCTGGTTCCCCATCTTGCAGACAGCCTCTCATGGGACTTCTGAACCTCCATAATCATATGAACCAATTCCCCTAATGAATCTCCTCTCATGTATCTATAACCCTGACTAATACACCCTCCTGAGCACCATCTATAAAACTTAAAAACACTTTCTTAATATTGGTGTTCCCTATAAGCAACCTTAGGAAAGAACAGTGAAAAACAAAAGGCAGTACTTAGGGAGCTCCAGGGCCAGTCTACATGCATTCAAACCCTGGCTCTGTCACATACTTACTATGCAAACTTGGGCAACTTATTTAAACTCTATGTGCCATTTTTTCTTACATAAAGTGGAGATAATAATAACCTCACCGGAGGGACTGTTGTGAGACTAACTGAAAGAGTTTTTATATGTAAAGTGTCCAGAACAATGCCTGTATAGTAAAGTGTTATATCAAATAAGAGCTGTTCTTATTACAGTCATTCTTATATCCATCATCTGATATGGATAAGATACTCAATGTTTGGTTGTTAAATTCAGGAATGAATAAAGGTTGAATCACTTATTAAATTTGTCTCTAGCCAACTGGTTTCATTTTAATAGTATTTGTTTTCCATACTCTTTTAATGTTAAATGTCTTTCTATCCAAAACGTACAGAGATAATCCATTTTAAAGGACTCCTTTTTCTAGGCAAAAGATGTAATGGTTATTACTATCCTGTTAGCTTCTTGCATCATATCAAATTGTTTCTTTAAAATCATAAGAC
>NW_007775500.1:7189-8419 GCF_000696425.1 Galeopterus variegatus | reverse complement strand
CAATCAAGACCACTCAGCCTAACAACGATAAAATATCTCATTACATTATCATGTTCACTATTAGAAGCAATTTTCATGTAGGAAACACACTCCTATTAAGGATATCATAATATGTTCAAGAGCAGAAATATTTTTAATTTCTCAGAATCAAAACATTTATTCTGACTTAATAGTCAACAATTAAAAGGCACTTCATACTGCACAAAGCATTTTCATAATTATGATCTTAATAAGTATTTACATACATTCTCTAGAAAGAAGTAGAAAATTCAGGTAAAATCAGGGAGCCCGCAGGTTTGATTAACTGCTTGGAACAATGTGTACTACAAGGTGCTTGTCCTAATCTTAATATTATGCTTGGGAAAAAATGCTCAAAACAATGAAGCAAACTTGCTCAAAAAAACATCAAGAGTAATGACTAGAATTCAGGTCTGGCCCATACGGTAGTGGTTTATGACACCAGCACCTTCAACTGAGGACCCCACTACAGAAACCGGTTGTTACCTTATTGAAACTAACATAAATCAGAAGAGATTTTCTTTTATTTTTGATTTAGAAGAACACTTGCTTCAACAAAGCAAAAAGTAACACTTTAAAAAAGATAAGTGAAATGCTCTTCTTTCTGAATTGGAACAAAGCTTTGAAATAAACTCAGCAACAAGTCATCATCAGACTGGAAGGCCATGGGGCAGGGGGGACACAGGGCAGAATCAGAGAAAAGGAGTCACTCTGAGGTTGCACATTCTGAAGTCTCTTATTCTCTTTGAGCTGGAAAAGCTTTCAAAAATAATATAATTTTTATAAGCTTTAGTAAGGAGAAAAAATATTATCACAAAAAATGATAATGAATTCCACAGAGAGCCTGAAGCTGCACTTCACATATTTTCATTATGTGCCTTAAAGGCAACCAGCCCTGGCCCTGCTGAACCTGGTGACAGCAAGGTCTTAACCTGACTGCCAGTGCAGACACTACCTGTCACTGCTGGAGAACAGCAATAATTGTGATGAGGTTCAAAGTGTTTAGAAAAGTGATAATCATTTCCAATACAAACTAGTTTCCATCATTTTACTATAATCTTACCCTAAACAACTTACCTAAATAATCAATGCAAAATGCAATGCCAGTTTACTAATTCATGACTTTTCAGAAGAAGTATTATGTTTTTCTATTTTAGTGTTAATCATGATTGAAACCAGGTTTTATTATTAAACAATTAGTAGGTTAGAAAA
>NW_007775500.1:2834-3555 GCF_000696425.1 Galeopterus variegatus | reverse complement strand
TTTAAAAATGATGAAACAGTCAATAATCAGAATATACTAGGAATCACATTCTTTGTAACTTTTAAACCAAATAAGACAAGTGTAAGTTGTCAATATTTTTATTATGAGAGATACACAGACACTGAAAATGTTTGAAGCCAAAGCACTTAACAACTGTACTAGTTTATTTCCAGTGAGGTAAGTAACAATAAATGTCCCATAAGAGGGAACCAATTGATGTGAGGAGCAAGGATGGAAACTCTCATGAAAAAGCACTAATTGAATTTAAAATAGTTATGGTTAGTCACCAAAATGTTTTCTTGCAATTTTTGTTCCTAGTAACTTCTAGGCTGTTTCCATTAGTCATGTGGTTGCTCCTATAAAATTCAGTAAAGTTTTGTTCCCAAAAAGCAATTTCTCTAAATTATCAAGGTGATAACTACCATTTACTTTGGTTTAGCTTTATATAAAGGTTACCATACTAAAATTTTCTCTAGCTTCAGAATTCTAGTAATGTCACTACAGGGCCACTATAGTTTATGGAATACTAAATGTTCAACTCATTTAAAATACAACAATGTTAAAGAAAGATCACAAATTCTACCATTTGAAAGGGAGACCTAAGAATATAAATTGAACCATTTTATTCTTCAGTGAACAGGGTGGGACTCTTATGACGATTAAATGAGTTAACACTTATAACGTGTCTGACACATGTACTAAATGGTGCCTTACTTTTTTT
>NW_007775500.1:0-1092 GCF_000696425.1 Galeopterus variegatus | reverse complement strand
CCCAAAATACTTACTAGCTGTTCCTTAATAGAAAAGGTTTGCTGACCTTTGATCTGAGGAAATTCTTGCTGAAAATAAGAAAGTTCCACAGAAACAACCATATAACTAACGGTAGTTGGTTATATGGTAGTCATCAGTGCCTGGCTTTTCTCATTTAGCATAACATTTTTGAAATTCATCCATTTTGTTGCATGTATCAGTGGCTCAGTTCTTTTCATTGTTGAGTAGTTTTCTCTATTGAATGGATATATCACATTTTGTTTATCCATTAATCAGTTAATGGACAATATTATTTATTAATATTCAGTTGTTGGCAATTTTGAAAAATGCTGCCTTAAATATTTGCATATAAGTCTTTGTATGGACATCTGTTTTAATTTTCTTGAACTAATATCTAGGAATGAAGCTATAGTAAGTGTATGCTTAATTTTTCAAAAAACTGCAAAACTGTCTTCCCAAGCAGTTGTACCATTATACACTTCCACCAGCAAAATATGAGGGTCCCAGTTTCTCCACATCCTTGCCAATTCTTGTTGATAAAGTGTTTTTAAAATATCAGTTGGTGTGTAGTGGGATCTAATTGTCAATTAAATTTACATTCCCCTCACTTCAAACATATTTTCATGTGTTTAACGTCCATTCATATATCTTCTTTTGTGAAGTGTCTGTTAAGATCTTCTGACCTTTTTATTAAATTGGATCTTCTTAATATGTTGGAAAGATTTTTATATATTCTAGATACAAGTATTTTGTCAGATATATGTTTTGCAAATATTTTCTTCCAATCTGTTACTTGCATTTTCATTTTCTTATTGTCTGCATTTTAAATTTCTTAATTTATTATTTTATATAAAAATTTTATACTGGGATATATAAATACTTTCAAAATTTAAGCACTGTAATGACAAGATTGTTTTTTGGAAAAAATAAAATTTCAGAATATTATTAATTTATTGATAAAATATACTACAAGAATATAGATATTTACATATGAGGTGTGTATATATGACATTAATCAATCAAGATCAAATACACAAAAATATCTTTCTATTGCTTATTTTACTTGTTTTTTAAAGTAAATCAAATGTTTGA
>NW_007775499.1:2553-3749 GCF_000696425.1 Galeopterus variegatus | reverse complement strand
GAAGACAGTAGTGGATGATTGTTACACAGAATTTGCTCAACATTTATAACAGTTGTCACCACGATAGACGAAACATTTTTTCTGTGCAATTATTTATGCCCTCTCTGCCTCGCTTGTCGGGTTGTGAGCTTGTACAGGGGAGTGTGTACGCTGTTTACTGATGGGACCCAAGCCCAGGGTGACACTGCACACAGGAGGTACCTGGCAGGAAGGCTGGACACTGCAAGGTTGAGGAACCAAAGGAGGTCATCATGAGCCATCCTCCGAGCACTGACCCTGTTCTGCGCACCCTGGCCATGGCGGCCTGTGAGCTGCGCCCTGCCTCCTGCTATGCCTCCTGCACCTCAGAGCTCCCCTCGTGCACCCAGTCTGCCTTGCTCGCCTGAGGAAAGGGGGGAGAGTGTTTCTGGCAGCTTGGCATCTCCATGCAATGACTTAGTGCAGCTCTGCGGACCTGGTGGGCACTTGCAGGGTGATCGGTTTCATGAGATACGCAGTTCACCCCCTTTCTCCCGGCGGCCATTTAGAAGGAGAGTTTTCTTTTTAAAGTTTANTTAGTGGCCTCCCTGGTGACATGGCACTCTCCTTGTGCTCATTTGTCACCAGGTGAGAGGCGGGAAGCGTGGAGTGTTCTGGTAGGGGACTAGCAGGTTGCACTTGCTTTATTCTGTGGGCCTAGGAGGAAATCGTGGAGGGCACGGGTGAGGGGAGTCGGCACTCTCTCTCTCGGTCTGTATCCCTGTCTCCCCTTGTGAGCTCTGTTTTCCTGGGTCTTCCCTTTTCACTGGTCTCCATGTATGAGCATTCCTTGGGGACCGTTTGTGGTGCTTGTCCCCATCTCACAGGTCCTGTCTGTCTCCCTTCAGCATTCTGTCTGTCTCTCGTATCTGCTGTAGCACCTGCCTCCGTCCAGAGCTCTCTTCCACGCTCCAGACTTTTATATCACCTGAACTTGACATCTCCGCTTGGTGCCTCCCAGAGGGTAACTTGAACATGCCCCAAACTGAAGTGCTCATCCTCCCCTGGTCTATCCTGTGACAATGATCACTCCAAGCAAAGCAACAAGCAAACAAAAGGAAGAGCCTGTTCTCCCCTAGGATCCCCCATATCATTGCACAATGCCATGGACTGCCATTGCTCATACCGGGAACCGTCACCCCACATGGGTCTGTTTCCAAGCCCTGGGGACTGTGTCC
>NW_007775499.1:0-699 GCF_000696425.1 Galeopterus variegatus | reverse complement strand
TCCAGCTGGGGTCTCGACCCCACTGAGTTCACCAGTGGTGGGGTGGGTAGCACATTGCAAGGCCCCGTCGAGATGGAGCAGACGGCACACTGTAACTGCTAACAGTTAACTGCACACTCTAACTGCTGGTGCAGGTGCTGGGAGAGACACACAGAGATGCATGTGGGGGAGGCCAAAACATTCTGCCCTGAATGGGGAAGGTGGTGTCTGAAGAGCCCCTCATCCCTCACCTCACTCCTTTCTGCAACCAGTGCTGCATAACCTGACTCTGGGGCCAGCAGCAGCCCTAGGCCTTCCCCACAGCCTGGTCTGGGTGGTGGTCTGGTTAGGAGAGGGGCTTGCAGCTGTGCTTTCAGTACACTTTACAGGAGGCTGAGAAGATGACAGCTCTTGCTGCACGACCAAGCCTGCAGGTGGCCGGCGTCAATACAGAACCTGCCTGAGACCACACCGTGTGTCCCCAGTGGGCATGACTGAAATGCAGCGGTCTGGCTCCAGAATCACATGTTGCCTGCTAGGCCGTCCTCCACATGCTCACACAAGAGTGGTGGGTAGGCACAGATGGATGGACCCCAACATCTGGAGCTCGGGAGACTTTGGAGGGGATGGTGTTAAAGCTATTCTTTGTGATCTCTATGTAAAGTGTAAATTAGACTTGGGTGTGTAACCGACATTAACTTACTATACATAGAAAAAAAA
>NW_007775498.1:0-3749 GCF_000696425.1 Galeopterus variegatus | reverse complement strand
CTTGTTCCTGCCAGTGACTCATCTCCAACTGGATTGTCTGGCTGGGATCTCGAGGGTGGGCCGGCAGTTGGGTGGGTGGCACTGAATTCTTTGAAGTGGCTGAATGGTGTGTGGTGAGTCCACGTCATTCCCACTCCCTTTTGTGTCCCTGCTCCTGGGGTACCTCCACTAGGGGCTCCGTTGCGAAACTCAGACATGGGCAGATGAGGGTTTCATTCCGGGGAGAGAGCCTGGGTCTGCTCAATTGCAAGTAAACCCAGTGCACAGATTTGCAGGGTGCAGAAGGACCCGGGAGCGGCCAGCCTCACGTTGGTGGCAGCAGGCAGGGAAGGGCTGTGGAGTGGGCTGGTCTTGTGGAAAAGGCCATGTGATGGCCTCTGTTTATGCAGCACCTGCTCAACTGCTTCCTCATGCTGTTAGCTCACTGGAGCCTCAAAGCAAATCCCCTCATTACAGATGACAACATTGAGACTCAGAAGAATAAAGGGCCTGGAGAGGTAGTATGCTCCCTGCCCCAAGAGTGCTGCTAGGAGGATCTTAAGCAGCACAGTAATTTTTATCTCTCTGGTCTCAGTGTGGAGGGTGGGCTAGGTATGGGAAGAAGGGGAGCACAGGAGGCTGTGGCAGGGGGTGATGTGGCCTAAATGCAGGCAACAATGACTGCAGAAAAGGGAAGAGGCTGCATTCACCATTTCAGGTTTCACTGAAAGTCCCTGGGTACCAGGTTACTGGGTGTCATGGGTAGTGCAGGGATGGTCCATGGAGCTTTCTTAATAAAGGTACGGCTACAATGGTAGAGTTTGTTAGAGAACAGCATCAGAAGGAACAGAGGCTGTTCATGTGGGTGGGACTGCACATTTAGATATTGCAGCTGCAGAAGGTCTTGGTGAGTGTGTCACAGACAAGCAAAGGCCAGAGGAATTGAGCCAGCTGGGCAGATACTTGAGGGAGAGGATTCCAGGTAGAGGGGTCAGAGAGTGCAAGGGCCCCTGGGCAGGAACAAGCTGGGTGGGTTTAAGGGACAGATGGATCAGATGTAGAGTGCGAATAAGAGAGAGAAGTTGAGAATGATTTCCTTTGTCTGCTTGGGTGGTTAGTAGATGGTTGAGATGGGAGAGGTAATGACTTCAGGTCTAGACAGCCCAGAAAACCACTGTGTCCCTGGCATCTAGCATGGTGCCTGGCACACAGGAAGTGCTCAGTGGCTATTTACTGAATGAATGAATGAATGAACAATGTCATCTCATAGGGGTTTCATGAATCTTTGGTTGTGCATGTGATCACCCAGAGCCAGAAAGAAGTAAGATATTCTAGGGACTTTGGTGGACGCAGTAATCTTCAAAGTGCACATCTGCCTCACCAAGGCAGGAGCTAACTCCTGGGGCCGCAGGTGGGGTTCCCCAGGCAGCAGGAAACCTTTCTCTTGTCAAAGGAAGGTCTTTATATGAGACTGGAACTCAGCTGGTGACCTCCTCAATGGAGAATTTTCCTTGGCAAGTGCGGATACTGTCATGAAATGTTTGTCATATGATTGAATGAAGGAATGAATGAATTTGGGATTGGGGTAGAAAAAGAGTGAAATAACAGTGGCAAAGAGGTGGGTAGAAGGCATCCAGGTTTTCAAACAGGTAATTCAATTCTGATATTAGAAAAGGAATCCCAGTATCAGAGACTCTGCAGCAGGAAGCCTTCTGTCCCCATGCAATATCTAGCCACGTGCAACCCACTGAGTTGGTCAGGATGTGCCTGGAGTTTACTGGGTCTCCATGTTGCCTTAATTTACCTGGAGTGGCCCTCTACATTATCAACTGTCACCCCCTTCCTCACCACCATTGTGGCCCAAACTCTAAGGCTGATTTACTCTCTGACTGCATAAACCAGTCCATCTGCAAGCTGTCAACTAGGTGCTGACCGAGTGTGTAGAGAAGCTGCATTTGGGGATCAGAAAACACAAAAAGAGACACAGATAAGCATTATTTGTAGCACTACAACATGGGAGGCAACCCCATTGTCCAGTAAGGTAGGAGACACTGAGCAAATTATGCCACACACTTATAACGAATATTATGTAGTGGAGAAACCACGTTTTAAAAGAAATTTTAATAACCTGCTTTTAGTATAATGTTAAGAGAAAAAAACCCCAGGTTATTAAAAAAAAAAATTATGGAACTGTGCATACAGTACGATCTTTATTTTGTAAAAGGAAAAAAATACCCTAGAGAATATATTCATACATAACAAAAGATTAGAAAGTCAATAGACTAAAATGTCCACAGTCATTGTGCTCTCTAGGCAGTGGTAAGATTAAAGAGGATTTTTATGTTCTTTACGTTTTTTATGATTTTCCAAAAATTTTTATACTGTACCATGTATTACTTTTATAATCTAAAAAAATTATTAAAATGAAGATTTGAATAAAATCTTTTCTGCTAACAAAATAAAAACTAATTAAATGAATGAGTCTGTGATAATTAGCTCATTGAAAGTTTTAAAACCTAATTTAATTGCCTTGGTACACATCATTTGTCATTGAAATGATTTTTAAAAAGTTAATTTGTCTTTGATCTTACTGATAAGAAGCTTTATAAAAATATTAGAAACGTGTTCTCCATTGTTTTTAATCTTCATCATATTATCCCTGGCTCTTGAGCAAGTCCTATTTGCCAAATATTTGCTTTAATGGTTTTTGCTATGAACCTTAATGTTTTATTTTTGATCAATCTATGTACTTGGCAAAAATAATAACAATAATTGACTTTATGTTTGTAAAACCCTTTATAATTTTGCAAAGCATACTAAGTGCTGGGCACTATTTAGGCTCAAGGGATATCAGAGAGATCAAAATGGCCAAAACTACCTGCCTTTGGGGGGCAGACAATAAATAAGATATACAGATGTTGGACTGGTAAGTGCTTTGGAGAAAAATAGACAAGGCCTAAGTAATGAATGGGAGGCTGCTCTTTTAAATCAGTTCATTTACTATTTGAATAGAAAAAAAGTAAAGTTGTCTGTAAAAATTCTATAGCTTGTGGACAATTAACATATTCTTTTTCAGTTCTCAGACATAAAATGGTTGAAGATCTCCATAGAGGAATCATTCCAGTAACTGATTACATGACATCTAAGTTACAATGTGCTAATTATCAATTTTACAAAGTCATATAAAATTATGACGAGTCACAGTGATGTTTTAAGTATTCTATACCTAGCAGAGTTGGATGGTCCTTTAAATTTTCTCGGCCTCAGTGTTCTCATCAGTAAGATGGAGACAATGATAGTACCTACATCAGAGAGCTGCTGTCAGGATTCAGAGAAATGCTTATGTATAGGAAACAGTGCGTGTGCAATGCATTTTCATAATGCAGACACTACAGGGCCATTGACAAAGCGCATCAGACATTGCTTTATGCTTCCTATATGAGTTTATTGTTTCTTCGATCTCACAACTATCCTGGGAGGTGTGTAATATTTATTCTCTTTTTCAAAAAGAACTGAGGCTTTGAATGATAAGTCAGCTGCCCAGACCGGTATGCTATAAATCCAGGCAGGCCAGCTCCAAGAAACTATGCTCCACCCACAACTCTTTGTTTTTGTGCTCTCTTGCAAGGGGCTCCAGAAACCCTCCAGGCCTCAGTTTCTCCTCTGAGGAGGCTCACAGCAGATTTATGTATTTCTGCCACTTGCCCTATGCTCTGAGCAATTCCAGGGTGAGGGTATCCAACTGATTATTCCTGAAGACTGACAATATT
>NW_007775497.1:2189-3750 GCF_000696425.1 Galeopterus variegatus | reverse complement strand
CAATTCATGAACATGGGATGTCTCTTCATTTGTTTGTCTCTTATTTAATTTCTTTCATTCATGTTTTGTAATTTCCAGTACACAAGTCTTTCACTTCCTTGGTTAAGTTTATTCCGAAGTATTTTATTCTTTTTGGTGCTATTGTAAATGTACTTATTTTCCTAATTTTCTTTTTACACAGTTCGTTGTTAATGTATATAAACATAATTAAATTTTTTATGCTGATTTTGTATTCTGCAAGTTTACTAAATTCATTTATTACTTCCTACAGTTTTTTTTTAATGGAATATTTAGGGCTGTCTACACATAAGATTATGTTGTTTGCAAACAAGGACAATTTTTCTTTTACAATTTGGATGCCATTTTTTTCTTACCTGATTGCTTTGGCTAAGACTTCAAGTAATATGTTGAATAAAAGTGGAGAGAGTGAGGACACTTGTCTTGTTCCTGATCTTAGCTTTCAGCTTTTCACTGTTGAGTATGCTGTTAGCTGTGGGTTTTTCATGAATGGCCTCTGTTATGTGGAAGTAATTTCTTTCTGTTCCTAGTTTGGTGAAAGTTTTATCATGAGAGTGTGTTAAATTTTGTCAAATCCTTTCCTTGCATCTATTCATGAATGGCCTCTGTTATGTGGAAGTAATTTCTTTCTGTTCCTAGTTTGGTGAAAGTTTTATCATGAGAGTGTGTTAAATTTTGTCAAATCTTTTCCTTGCATTTATCGTGATGATTACATGATTTTAATCCTTTATTCTGCTAATGTGGTGTATCACATTAATTGATTCTTTTTATGTTGAGCCACCCTTGCCTTTCAGGGATAAATCCCACTTTCTTATGGTGTATGATCCTTTTAACGTGCTGTTGAATTTGGTTTGCTAGTATTTTGTTCAGGTTTTTTACATCTATATTCACTATGGATATTGGCCTGTAATTTTTTTTTTTTCTTGTGGTGTCTTTCTCTGGCTTCAGAATCAGGGCAATGCTGGCCTCATAAAATGAGTTTGGAAGTGTTTCCTCCTTTCAGTATTTTGGAAGAGTTTAGAAGGATTGACATTTACTCTTTAAATGTTTGGTGGAATTCACTTGTGAAGCCATCTGGTTGTGGGCTTTATTTGTTGGAAGATTTTTGATCACTGAATCAATCTCCATACTTGTCATAGGTCTACTCAGACTTTCTGTTTCTTCATTATTTAGTCATGGTAGTTTGTGTGTTTCTAGGAATTTAATCCTTTCTTTTAGCTTATCTGGTTTGTTGGTGTATAATTGTTCATAGTAGTCTCTTTTGATCTTTTTTATTTCTGTGGTATCAGTTACAGTGTTTCCTCTTTCATTTCTTATTTTCATTGCTTTCTCTTTTCTGTTTTGTTTATTTCTGCTCAAATATTTATTTTCTTTCTCTTGCTAACTTTGGGCTTAGTTGTTTTTTTTTCTCTATTTCCTTGAAGTATATATTTAGATTGTTTATTTGAGATATTTCTTTGTTTAATGTAGATATTTATTACAATCAACTTCTCTCTTAGTACTTTCTATGATCTGAATGTTTATGTCTCCCCAAAATTGATAT
>NW_007775497.1:0-311 GCF_000696425.1 Galeopterus variegatus | reverse complement strand
GAAGGTGGAAGGGTAAGGGGAGAAGAGCAGAAGAGTGGGAAGCCACTATAGAAAGCCCTTTTTTTAATGGCATTAATCCATTCCTCAGGGCAAAGCACTCATGACCCATACACTTCCTAAAAGGCCCCACCTCCCCACACCACCATACTGGGGATCAGATTTCCAACACAGAAATTTTGGGGAATGCTTTCAGACCATAGTAGTTTTTTGGAGATGTGCATAAAATATCTTAATAATTATAGAAGTCTATTTTAAGCTGATAACTTAAGTTCAATCCCATATAAAAACTATACTTACCTTCTTCCTTTTTT
>NW_007775496.1:3477-3750 GCF_000696425.1 Galeopterus variegatus | reverse complement strand
CTTTGCTCATCTCTTCCAAAGGCAGCTGTATTAGTTATATATTGCTGAGTAACAAATTGATACAAAACTTAGCAGCTTGAAATAACAAATATTTATTGTCTTGTGGTCTCTGAGGGCTGGAGATACAGGAGCAGTTTATCTGGGTAGTTCTGCCTTTGAGTCTCTCGTGAGATTACAGTTAAACTGTCATGAGACTCTACTTCCAAGTTCATCTACATGGTTGTGGATGTGTGGCAGGAGTCTTCAGTTTTTTACCACATGGGCTTTTCCACT
>NW_007775496.1:0-2281 GCF_000696425.1 Galeopterus variegatus | reverse complement strand
AAAGTGAATTCATCCTGTTTCTCATTCGTATCCATTTTTTACTCCTGAATTTTCTTTCATTGTGAATGGCCCATTACACAAGCCAGAAGTGTGGATGTTATCCCAGACTTTTCCTATTTACTTGCTCTCTATATCTAATTTGTCTCACAGCTTACGATTTAAATATCTCTTGAACTGTTTTTATTTCTCTTCTTTTTTTTTAACTTCTTATCATGTCTTGTCTAGGATACTGCAAGAGCCTCATAACTGGTCTCTGTACCTTCTGTCTACCATTCCTCCAATGTATTTTCCACACTGCTGTCAAATGATTGTTCTACAACACAAATTTGCCATCTGCCATTTCTGTTTAAACACCATCAGTAGTTTCCATTGCCTTCATGTCAACATTACCACTTTTGTGTCGACACAGAGAACACTCTGTGGTTCTGCCCTCACCTATCTTTGGAGATATATCTCTTTCCCATCCCTCTTCTTGCAGGCCCCACAGTGAGCAGCCATACCTAACTAACCTGATAATTTGCAGTTTCAACAAGGTGTTGGCCCTTCATGTGCTCTGCTCTTCCCTCTATATGGCTGTTTCTCTGACTAAATGTTAACTATTTGTCCTGGGAAAACTTCCTTATAGGTGGCCCTCTCTGTAAATACTTGCCGACTCAATGCATAATTACCAGAAACCTTAACACTGAAGAGAACAAAACCTATAAACAGAGTGCAGTTTGTAATTAATTTCTTTATTGATACTGCTAAATACCACCTTAGATGTCGGGATTTTCCTATCGTAACCCAGATAACCCATCCCCATTTTCCTTTTGGTATCTCAAAAAGCCAGGTTTTTATTTTAGATTTGTTTTTTGTTGTATTTTAGAGTTGGCAGGAGCAGCAAGGAAGGAGTGGGCTGTGGAAAAGTTTGGTTTTCCATAGCATCACTTTAAAATAGCATCTCAATTGACCTCCCTGGCAAGCTCTTCATACTTTGTCTCAGACTGGATTTTAAAAAATATCTCTGTGGGCAGTGATTGGTTAAGACAGGGAAAAGTAACAATGCACCTACCAGGTTGAGGCTGAGGCAAGCAAAGACAGTGACAGGCAGATAAACAGAAAAGGAGGAAGCAGATAAAAATAAAAACTCTCGGGTACCTGAAAAGCCTTCGCTGAGACAATGAGGGAGATGAAAACAGAAAGAGGAGGAATACAATCAGCACTGCTGGTGATTGGAGAGGCTGGAGGAATGGGGTTGGAGGTTCAGCGGGGGAAGGAAGAGCAAAGAGAGAGAATATACAATCAAGGGGAAAAAGGAACATAGGACGAAGTTTAAAAAGCGGAGAAACTAAAGTGTGTAGAAAATGGGAATTGATACACTGAGAACATCTTGGGTTCTCAATTCTCAGCTGCTTCATTACTTTCTGTACCAGAAGAATTGTGAGAAATTTGGAGGATTCTTCTCCTTTTACTTAAAAGAAAGAAAGAAAGAATCTCTGTCTTGTGAGATGAAGTTCAAAATCACTGTGTTCTAATCATAGGCATCTAGATGATTTGGAAGCTCAGTTACTGAATGAGAAGTTAGAGAACTTGGCAAACATATCTGCTTAACAGGAGTCATACTGTCTGCATTTCCTGCCATTTCCTCTCATCTCTGACTTTCTGTTTATAAATGTTTCCTTCTTTGTGTGCAGTTCATCGTGGCACATCCATCAGTTGCATAAAGGTGTTATTACCTCTCGTTCGTCAATAACAGTTGATGTAAGCCTTCGAATGTCTCAACTCTATTCCTTCTCAATCTGTAGATTGATAGCAATGATTAATCTTTATTCTACAGCTCCTCCCTTCTTCAGGGATCAATAAAAAAAAAAGTTTGACTGAGCGCATATAAGAGATTAAGATGGGTGCACTTTGGACCTCCAATTCACCCTTTCCCACTATTAGTGACTCTGTCATCTTCATTGCTTGACACCTAGTTATATAGAGATTGGGTTTCCTTAGATATTTAGATAAGCACTGTAGGGCTTATGTTTTTCTTGTGACACCATTCAAAGGAAGGTACCATAAAAAGACTAATGTAATTTTCATAGCTTGAATTCTGTCGTGGAGGTTGGAAGGAAACAAGAGCTCTTGGTGAGAATTCTGATGGACAGATTCAGTTGTTTTTTGTTGCCATTGTTGTTAAATAATGCTCTCAGAAATCAGGTCTGCTAGAGAACATGGGACAATATTGATTAAAGAACAAAACAATTCTGCAAGTGACCTTCATGCTTCTGAGCAACTAGCCAATCAGAATTCAGGG
>NW_007775495.1:2153-3750 GCF_000696425.1 Galeopterus variegatus | reverse complement strand
ACTTTGAGTAGGTGGAAATCAGATGATAAATGTTGCTTAAAAACTTGCTGCATTGGATGTTTACATATTGTGGAGAACAAATCTTTAACCAGTCATTTAGTAGATATTAGTTGGTGACTTTTAATTAAATTTTAACAGCAAACAAGAAAATGGCCATCCCATTAAATAAGACTATCTTACATACTATTCCTATTATTTCTCAGCATGTTCCAGAAAATGATTTAAGGTGGCTGTATTTTTGTATATGCATTATTTCATTTAATCCTTATATGCCCATTGGAATGTACCCTTTATTTGGAGTAGAATTTTTGTATGACAGAAGTTTTGGAAATCTCAGTTTGAGATCCACTGATTTCAGGCACTTAGGGTGATAACAGGCATCTTTAGTCCAATAGGTAATTAGTGTCTTAATATTTTATTAATCTAGAAATTTTTAGTAGTGAAATTAAGTTGTCACCTTTTGAAACTGTTTAGTAAATTAAACGAAAAAGTCAAGAAATTAATTAAATAGAGGCAGCAGATTTGGATAGTAAATATTTTCATAAAATAGTAATAAGGGCTCACTTTAAAATATCTGGGAAAATGCCTTAGCAAATTTATTTGGTGTGGATTTTTATGTTTTCCAGGCATGGGGAAGGGAAAGTTCTTAAATGGGAGAAGAAACTTCCCACCCACTTCATCATTTCTTTCCTTTCGCAATTTAAGATCTTCTCCAAGATCTTATTTTAATCTTCCCACTGACTTTTTGAATGACTTGCAATCTGAAATACTTTGGAAAATACTCATACTATACATAGAATGATTCCTTTGTATTATAATAAAAAAGTTTAAAAAATAATCGGTGGTCTTTCTTTGAGAATGAACTTTTCTGGTAAATAATTTCTACAACATAGAACAAAACCTTTATTCTTTGTACATTTCCAGTGGTTACTTTATTCAGTAAACCTCATGAGTTTCTCCTTGAGCATTTTTAGGTCTTATTCTGAGGGTCCCATTTTTTGTATTCACATCCTGACACCTCTGTAAATATTCATGCTGATGACATCTTAAGTTTTTCTAGAGCTGCAAATGTACTGCTTATTGAGGTCTTAGAACACCTCTCTCTCTAAAGTAAGAAGATTATAGTGTTAATTTCATTGTAAGAACTGAAATCTAGAGGCTTGATGTTGTATGACCACAAGGGACAGAGCCAGGTCTCCACTCCAGCTGGTCTGATGCCCAGTTTGAGCTCGTCATTAGGTAGTCTGTTATGTTGTGAGCTTAAGTTCACATATTTGTTGCCTCCTGTTGGACATATTTTCTGAAGGGCATCCAAGAATGCTTTATTAACTTCTGTTTTTATAAAAATAAATACAGTAATTTTTTTTTGTAACTTAAACTTTTTAAGTTAGCATTGAAGAAAAGTTTCTTTAAAGGGAAAATAGCATATTACACACGACACCCTTTTTCTTCTTATGAGAGAGTTTCTTAAATCTCAGACTTTCTAAATATCTTATATTTTCAAATCAATAACTGAATTATTATCCTGAAGTTACTTGCTATCCTAGACATCATTACTTTCTAATTATTTTCTTTAACTTTTGAAATTTATATTATC
>NW_007775495.1:0-1324 GCF_000696425.1 Galeopterus variegatus | reverse complement strand
ATCGTGTTTAGGTGTTAAATTTCCTACTGAGAATCATAAGTCCTGTCAGGTGGTTTTAAGTAAGGCAGTTTATGTACATTTAGAAAGAAACTCAATTTTACTTATTTAAAATAGAGAAAAAGAGACATTAAAAATTGTACCATCCCATTCTCTTTGGAGTTTGCCATTGTGTCTTTAGTATATCTTAATAGATAAAAAAGTTTTTTCTTTTTTCGTTTTCTAGGACTAGACTTTTATAAGTTGGATATGGTGTAATGTGTAACAATTACAGGTAATTACAGGTAATTATTGAGGGGTGCAGGTAAGAATCTGAATCTGAAGAATTGTGTATAGGAAAGGTCGGTATAGTCTTAAGTAAGACTTTTTTGGTGCTTAATTTATTAATACATCTTAAGTCTTCAACATTCTTAATGCTGATGTAGTTATTATAATAACCTACTTTTTTAAAATACAAAATTGTTTTATTTTTTTCTTCCAAGTTTTCTGTTCTATCCAATAATCAGTACAGCCTAAGCTGCTTTGACTCTTTAAAGTATGGTACTATTCATGAATTTCATTTGACTTGATTTACGAAACAACTTTGATAAAAAGTTTGCATATGTGCGTATTTTTAACAGTTTTATGCCTATGCACTTGGTTTCAGCTGAGGTAGGAAATGGAAATAACAAGGCACTCTTAGAAAATCTTTTTTCTGTAGATAGCTTAACCTTGCCAGAAACCACAAGGCAGTGGAAATATCACGAGAAAGCTTGTTCCTACAAGACTCCCAGACTCATTACCAGACCAAATAAGTTCCCAGAAATTTAGCTTGAAGCAATCATTTAAAATTTAGGAGGTGGATCCATTCCTGCTTATAGTCACCCATTGCTAATTATAGTTGCCTGTGATGTTCCAGTGATTTTGTTATCAGCCGTACCCAAATATGATTTTTGAATGTTCCCTATAAATTATGTTATTTTTTTTTTTGTTTGTGGATGACCAGTAAGGGGATCTGAACCCTTGACCTTGGTGTTAAAACACCGTGTTCTTACCAACTGAGCTAACAGGCCAACCTCAAAATATATTATTGCTGGACACTTATCTGTTTATTTCACTATAAGTAAATTATACCACAATATCCTTAACATTTTTGAATCTATATATTTTTTCCCTTGCCTGATATGTTTTGTGTACCCTTGATGCAAAAGATGGCTTTTTTCTTTTAATATGGTTCCATTTGTATCTTAAAATTTCTAGTAGTTGGGATGCTCTCCTCACATAAAGTAAGGCCTATTTGACTGCAGATGTGTTAGATGCTTTGTTGTATATACATGTCTTTGAAATA
>NW_007775494.1:2488-3750 GCF_000696425.1 Galeopterus variegatus | reverse complement strand
TCCTACAATCCAATCACCTCTTTAAGGCTCCACCTTTCAATTACCATAATAGGATTTCCCAACCTCTTAACAATCACAGTCAGGGCTAAGTTTCTAATACATAAAACTTGGGGGACACAATTTAGGCTTCAGTGAGTTTTGGGGGGATGTAATTCAATCCACTACAGAGGTAGAGGAGACAGACCACCTAACTTGATGGAAGAGTGGGAAAAGCGTGTGCATCATTCACTGCATGCCTGCGTGCCAGGCAGCGTGCTAAGCTCCGAGGATACTGAGATGAGTGAGATGTGAATGGTGACAGTGTGGGATGTAGATGAGGAAGCAGCTGGTTCTGTAGAGAATTTGGGAAGTTTTCCCTGAGGGGAGTGCTTGAGCTGGGGCCCAATAATAATCGCTACCATTTAATGGGCACTTATATGTCAGCATTGTCCTAAGCATTTGATTATATAAAGTTCACCATCCCAAACCTCTTGCAGTAGAAATCCTTACCCCCATTTTATAATGTAGCAAATTGTGGCTCAGAGAGGTGAATTGAAAAGCCCAGGGATCTCACACCTAGCTGTGGCAGAGCTGGAAACAGAATCAAAGTCACTCTAGCTCTAAAGCATGGTTTACTTCCAACGACATACTCCCTCACACACAGGACATTGGACACCACTGTGCAGCATGAATGAGAATGGAGGCAGCCAAAGGTATTGCACGTAAAGGGAGCCATTTTTGCAGAGGCCAGAGCAGTGAGCAGGCCTGGCAGGCACTGGGAATGATGATGAATTCAGTGTGACTGGAGCGTGGGGCACATGGAGGAAGTGGCAGGAGTTGAGGCCAGTTTGTGAAGTGTCTTCAGTGCCAGGCTTAAGTGCTTGGATGTCATCCCACGGGCAGTGGCAGCCAGGAGAGGTTTGTAAGAAAAAGGGTGGTGATTTGGTCAGCTGGCATTCAGGGGGGTGACTCCGGCAGCTGTGCTCAGAGCATGCTGGAGAAACCAGGAGAGAGGCGAGGGGCAGGGGGCTTCTCCAGACTTCAGCAGCCTAGGCAGGTGTTGTGGGCCAGAGGTGCTGCTCTCTATGACCTGGTCCAGGGAGCTGGCCCTGATGAGCAGTGGCTGCTGCAGAGAATAGTGTCACCAGGAGTGGCCCAGACAGGGGTTCATGTGTGCCAACCCTGTCAGCTGGGGGTCAGGGGGTGGGGTCGAGGTCAGCTGTAAGTGCTTTTCCCAGTGGGGCCTGGCTGCCACTTTAATAGGCCTTCTCCAGGATAACATC
>NW_007775494.1:0-825 GCF_000696425.1 Galeopterus variegatus | reverse complement strand
CAGTGGAAATCTGCTGTAGCAGAGGCTATACCCAGGGGCACATGCAAATTAGCGATTACAGGAAGGCTGGGGCCAGGTGGCAAAGGCCTTGTGAGCCAGGCTGCAACCAGGACTGGAGGTAGTTGGGAGCCCTGGTGGGGTTTAAGCAGGTGAGTGGCATGACCCAGTTTGGGCTTTAGAGCCATCACAGGGCACCAGTATGCTTTGGGACAATGACATAAACCACACCCTGCAGAATGGCTGCCTACAATGCAGTCTCTCACTAGCTGCTTAACTCCTAACGTTTAAGAAGGTCCTTAAGAAGACCTCTAGAAGCAGACCTAAGGGGGATATATTAGGGCCAAGAGCAGTGGTGGGACTTTGTTGGCCTCCTCAGATCATGCCACACAGACTGCCACTTGACCTCAAGACCAGCTCTCACATCAGGGTGAGCAGACAACTGTCAGGACCGCTGTGGACCCCAAAAGTAGCCTCCCTTGGGAGGAAGAAACTCAGGGATTAGTAGGGGCTGAGCTAGATCAGACTCAGACCTGGCCTAGGAGCCTTCCAGCCAGTCATGGCTGCAGAAAGGATGCCTTTCCCACCTGGGCCTCAGCATGGGTATCCTTGTCCTCGGCCTCTGGAAGGGATGCCCCATGACTCACTCCAGGGCTGGTTCCAACTCAGGACTCTTCTGTGTGTTTGCAGATATAGACGAGTGTCAGCAGCCAGGTGTGTGCAGCGGGGGGCAGTGCACTAATACTGACGGTTCGTACCACTGCGAGTGTGATCAGGGCTACATCCTGGTCAGCAAAGGACACTGCCAAGGTAAGGAATGGGATGAAG
>NW_007775493.1:0-3750 GCF_000696425.1 Galeopterus variegatus | reverse complement strand
GGTAGATCTATCTCCAATTGTTTGAGGAACCTCCATACCATTTTCCATAGAGGCTGCACTATTTTACAGTCCCACTGACAATGTATGAGAGTTCCTTTTCCTCCACAACCTCGCCAGCATTTATTGTTCACAGTCTTTTGGAAATTAGCCATCCTAACTGGGGTGAGATGGTATCTCAGTGTGGTTTTGATTTCTCAGAAGCTTTTTAGTTTGATATAATCCCATTTATTTATTTTTCCTTTAGTTGCCTGTGCTTTTGGGGTCATATTCATGAAGTCTGTGTCCAGTCCTACTTCCCAAAGTGTTTCTCCTCTGTTTTCTTTAAGAAGTTTTATTGTTTCAGGGTGTATATTTAATTCTTTAATCCATTTTGAGTTGACTTTAGTGTATGGTGAAAGGTATGGATCTAGTTTCATTATCCTGCATATTGATATCCAATTATCCCAGCACCATTTGCTGAAGAGGTAGTCTCTTCCCCAGTGCATAGGCTTGGTGCTTCTGTCAAAGATCAGATGGCTGTAGGTGTGTGGGTTGATTTCTTGATTTGCTATTCTATTCCATTGATCAATTCCAGTGACCAGTACCATACTGTTTGGGGTATTATAGCTTTGTAGTATAGTTTAATGGCCAGTAGTGTTATGTCTCCAGCTTTATTTTTTTGCTCAGCATTGCTTTTGCTATGCATGGTCTTTTGCAATTCCAAATAAATGTCTGGATAGTTTTTTCTATTTCTGAGAAAAATGTTATTGGAATTTTGATGGGGATTGCATTGAATTTGTATATCACTTTGGGTAGTATGGACATTTTCACAATGTTGATTCTTCCAATCCAAGAGCATGGGATATCTTTACATCTTCTTGTATCCTAACTAATTTCTCTCAGGAGTGGTTGGTAGTTCTCATTATAGAGATTTTTCACCTCCTTGGTTAACTCAATTCCTAAGTATTTTTTCTTTTTTTGGTGGCTATTGTAAATGGGGAAGCTTTCTTGATTTCTCTTTCTGAATGCTCACTATCAGAGAATAAAAATGCTACTGATGTTTGTGTTTTAATTTTGTATCCTGCTACTTTGCTGAAATCCTTTATCAACTCCAAGAGTTTTTGTGTACAGGCTTTAGGCTGTTCAATATATAGGATCATGTCATCTGCAAAGAGGGACAGTTTGACTTCATCTTTTCCAATCTGAATGCCCTTTATTTCCTTCTCTTCTCTGATTGCTCTGGCTAGTACTTCCAACACTATGTTGAATAGGAATGGTGAGAGTGGGCACCCTTGTCTAGTTCCTGTTCTTAAAGGAAAAGCTTTCAGCTTTCCCCCATTCAGGATGATATTGGCAGTGGGTTTATCATATATGGCTTTAATTATGTTGAGATACTTTCCATCTATACCTAACTTATAGAGGGTCTTTGTCATGAATGAGTGCTGAATTTTATCAAATGCTTTTTCAGCATCTATAGAGATGATCATATGGTCCTTCTGTTTGATTTTATTAATATGGTGTATCACATTTATTGATTTGCGTATGTTGAACCAACCTTGCATCCCTGGGATGAATCCCACTTGATCGTGGTGAATAATTTTATGTATGTGTTGCTGTATTCTGTTTGCTAGTATTTTAGTGAGGATTTTTGCATCTATATTCATCAAGGATATCGGCCTGTAGTTTTCTTTCTTGGTTATATCTTTACCTGGTTTTGGTATCAGGATGATGTTTGCTTCATAGAATGAGTTTGGGAGATTTGTGTCTGTTTCAATCTTTTGGAATAGTTTGTAAAGAATCGGTGTCAATTCCTCTTTGAATGTTTGGTAAAATTCTGCTGTGAATCCATCTGGTCCTGGGCTTTTCTTTGTTGGGAGCTTTCTGATAACAGCTTCAATCTCCTTTATTGTTATTGGTCTGTTCAGATTTTCTACATCTTCATGGCTCAGTTTTGGGAGCTTGTGTGTGTCCAGAAATTTATCCATTTCCTCCAGATTTTCAAATTTGTTGGCATATAGTAGTTAATAGTAGTCTCGAATGATTCCTTATATTTCAGATGTATCAGCTATAATATCACCTTTTTCATTTCTAATTTGTGTTATTTGGATATTCTCTCTCCTTTTTTAGTTAGGCATGTTAATGGTTTGTCAATTTTATTTATCTTTTCAAAAAACCAACGTTTTGATTCATTGATCTTTTGTATTGTTTTGGGGGTTTCAATTTCATTAAGTTCTTCTCTGATCTTAATGATTTCTTTCCATCTGCTAATTTAGGTTTGGATTGTTCTTGTTTTTCTGGTCCTTTAAGTTGAAGTGTTAGGTCGTTCCCTTGCCATCTTTCCGCTCTTCTGAAGTAAGCATTTAATGTGATAAATTTCCCCCTTAGTAGTGCATTTGCAGTATCCCACAGGTTTTGGTATGCTGTATCATTATTTTCATTAGTGTCAATAAATTTTTTGATTTCCTGCTTGATTTATTCTTGGACCTATATGTCATTAAGTAGAATGCTATTTATTTTCCATTTGTTTGTATAGTTACCAGAATGTCATTTGTTATTAATTTCTAATTTTAATCCATTGTGGTCTGAGAAAATACATGGGATAATTCCAATTTTTTTGAATTTGTTGAGACTTGATTTGTGACCTAATATGCGATCTATTCTGGAGAATGATCCATGTGCTGATGAGAAGAATGAATATTCTGAGGTTGTTGGATGGAATGTTCTGTAGATATCTGCCAAGTCCAGTTGGTCTAGAGTATTGTTTAGATCTTGTGTTTTTTCTACTGATTCTTTGCCTAGATGATCTGTCCAATATTGACAGTGGGGTGTTCATGTCCCTGCTATTATGGTATTAGTGTCTATTTCCTCCTTTAGGTCTAATAGAGTTTGTTTTATAAACCTGGCTGCTCCAACATTGGGTACATATATTTTTATGATTATTATGTCTTCTTGATGGATCAATCCTTTTATCATTATGTAGTATCCCTCTTTGTCTCTTTTTATGGTTTTTATTTTAAAGTCTATTTTATCAGACATATGAATAGCTACTTCAGCTCGTTTTTCTTTTCTGTTTGCATGGTAAATCTTTTTCCATCCTTTCACTCTTAGTCCATGTGAGTCTTCATGGGTGAGGTGGGTCTCTTGAAGGCAGCATATAGTTGGGTCCTCCTTTTTAATCCAGTCAGCCAGTCTGTGTCTTTTGATTGTGGAATTTAAGCCTTTTTCATTAAGGGTTGTTATTGAAAAGTGTTGATTTATTCCTAGCATTTTATTGATTATTGTTTGGATGTCTTAGGTGTCTTTTGTTCCTTTCTTTCTGATGTACTGTTTGTTTTCTGTATTTGTTGGTTCCTTGGGTTGTAGATAGCCTTTTTGTTTGTTTCTTTTCTCTTTGTGAATGCCATTTTTATTATACTAGTGAGTTTTGATTTTTCTTGGGTTTTTATGGCAGGGGTAGCTATTTTTCAGGTACCAACCCCAGTGCTCCCTTGAGAATTTCTTTTAAGGGTGGTCAGGTGTTGGTGAACTCCCACAGTTTTTGTTTGTCTGAGAAATATACTATTTGCCCTTTATTTCAGAAGGATAGCCGTGTGGGGTAGAGTATTCTTGGCTGGCAATCTCTGTCTTTTAGTATTTTGAATATTTCATCCCATTCCTTTCGGGCTGTTAGGGTTTGTGATGAAAAGTCTGATGTTAGTCTGATTGGAGCTCAGGTGATTTGATGCTTCTCTCTTGCAGCTTTTAAGATTCTCTCTTTGTCTTTGAGTTTTG
>NW_007775492.1:0-3751 GCF_000696425.1 Galeopterus variegatus | reverse complement strand
GTGCT
Organism: Galeopterus variegatus; assembly: GCF_000696425.1. NCBI lineage: Eukaryota > Metazoa > Chordata > Mammalia > Dermoptera > Cynocephalidae > Galeopterus > Galeopterus variegatus. The sequence continues at coordinate 3,746 of NW_007775492.1, read as the reverse complement.
ATGGAATGCCATAGGGTAAGTCTCAAGAACAGTTGTTTGGTTTACTTCCAGGACATTCTGCTTTGCAGAAAATTGCTAAAATCAGTGGAATAACTTATTTAACCCTCAGTTCAGAGCACCCCACCTCACCCTCAACTGCAGACAGTCCCACTCCCAGAGAGGGCTGAGACCAACTCCTCCCTACAGCCAACACGAGCTTGTTTCTCTACATGTGCAATATGCACACATGAGAAGCCCAGCAAAGTCAGTTTCATCCAATCAAATGTAGCAAGGAACCATCAGTGGGTTTTTGTATTGGTAATAGAGCTTTCAACTTCAGATTTTTAAAAGATGAATATGAAGGGGAAAAAGGAATAAAACTGCCCTTTAAAAGGAAAATTATAGGCTTCCTATGAGGGTTGTTTGCCAGATTATAAAGGTGATTCGATTGCAATGAAGCCAAAGTATGCTTAGTTTGATTTTTCCTGGAGCTGAGAATCATTTGCTTCATGTGTTACACATTGTCATGTTTCTTTAGGCTTCAAACCTCCCAGTAAAACAGTAAAAAATACTAAATATTTAAAATAAAAGTCTGTATTTCTTTTCATACTATAGGTCTAGCGCAAAGGAAACCCTCACCTGAGACGTCACTTAAAGTAATCCCTAAGCAGGCGGAGCAAGGCATTTTTGAAAGTGTTCAGTTCTGCTTGAACTGACTCTCTGCTAAAAACATTTAGTGTTTCTGGCTCCTTCATCCTGCCATGCTGTGAGAGCTGATCTGTCAGACACACAGACTTACACATGCAGGTTGGAATAACCCAAGTGGGAGACTCAGGATAAGTGGCTGAAAGCCCAGAAATGGCCTCTGTGTGGTCCTGATAAGATTTAAAAGTTGTTCCAGTTCTTTGCCACTTTATTCTAGAATCTCATGTTTATTTTCTTTCATCTTCTTTCTTCTCTGATTTCCTAGGTGATGGGGCCTGTGTCAACAAAGGTCCAGTCAGGAGAGCAGAAACCACTCCAGGTTCTTCAAAAGGGGGGATTTAACTCAGGGTGGGTCCCGGCTGCTGTGCTTCTGGTTATGTAATCCAACCTGCCCCTTCTCTGTGAGGGACGGGGGAGGGCAGGAAATGTACCCTGGGCACATATTCTGGGTTTTCCATCCTAGAGATATCCAGGTTCTGGCAAGAAGAGGGAGAAAATCTGCATCCCCAACTATAGAGCAATTGTCCTTGAGCTCAGAGCTTCTCCTGAAGACCAGGTCTAACCTGTCTAACCGGTGGGACTAGACCAGACTCAGACCTCTCACTGCTTTAGTTTGGACTTGTTTCCTGGACTTTCCTTCCTGACCAAAATTGTACCCCAAATTACAAAGCAAAAATTCTCATCCTGTATCTATGCATGTAGATACATACATTCCAGAGAGAGGGAGAAAGGTGTTGTCTGTACAATTAGAAAGGCCCACCTGAGCCAACAAAAAATATTATACAGATACTTAAGAACAATATTAGTATAGGTGCATGCAAAAGTGAAAATAAAATTTTAAACCCTTTCTCTATCACAGATCTGTTTGTATACCCATTCCCAGTCTATTCTCTTGATCCCCGTGCCCCAAAGAAACTAGAGTTGAAAGAGTGGGCCGTGTATACTAATGCCAGAGCCATGCCTCCCGACCCCAAAATGCATAACTAAGAGGCTAAATGTTGCTTCAAATTGCAGTACAGCATAAGCCACCAGAAGTTTGGGAATGTTCCAGTATTCACAGAACCATTGCCTTTTACTAGTTATCTATTTTTTTATGTTCATCAAGCCAATATTATTAGCACATACATTATTACAAATAGTACATATTCTTTATGCCCCTTATCCAGTCTCTCCCCATACCCCTCTTCCTCCTCCTTCCCACCCCTGATAGCCCTAGATTTCTTCTCTCCTTCTCAGAGAGTATGGTTACTCTGTTGATTTGTTGCCTAGATGATCTGTCCAGTGCTGAGAGAGATGTGTTCAGGTCCCCCACTATTATCATAGAGAAGATGCTTCTATCACTCTGGAATGGGCTTTGTGGAGAGAGAGACATCCTCTTTTCTTTGGCCTCTGCTGGTGACTCTCCTTGTGTCAATGCACTCGAGTGGCTGGCAGGCCATCTGCTTGGGGGTTGTGGTGTCTAGCTGCTTTTGAGGCAGCCATGGCTGCTGTGGTGGATGTGGTGAGCCAGCCATGTGGAAGTGGTGTTTGGCATCCTCCTCGCCTGGCTGTGGAAGGAAGTGTTGGTCCCTGGCTCCAAGCCTCAGGACCCTGGGCAGGCTCCATGACAGCAGCATGCCTAGATGAGAGTTGTGTATGGCTAGGTAACAAAATACTCCAAAAAGCAGCAGATTAAGACAACAATATTCATTATCTCACATGATTTCTAAGGGTCAGGAATTCAGGAGTGGCTTAGTTTGGTGGTCCAAGCTCAGGAGGCTGCAGTCAAGCTGTTGACTGGGGCATCAGGCATCTGAGGCTGGAGCATCTGCTACAAGCTCACTCACATGGTTGTTAGCAGACTTTGGTTCCTCTCAGGCTGTTGGAATGAGGGCCTCAGTTTCTCATTACATGGGCCTCACCACAGGGCCCCCAAGTGTTCAAAAACATGGCAGTTGGCTTCCTCCCAGCAAGTGATCCTAGAGAGAGCCCAAAATAAGTTATAAAAGACATTGCAGTTTCTAATTCTGTAAGTGGCATGCCATTACTTCTGCTGCATGCTATTGGTCACACATACCACTCCTAGTACAAAGTGGGTGGGGACTACACAAGAGTGTTGCAGTTTCTAATTCTGTAAGTGGCATGCCATTACTTCTGCTGCATGCTATTGGTCACACAGACCACTCCTAGTACAAAGTGGGTGGGGACTACACAAGAGTGTGAATACCACTAGGTGGGATCGTTGTGAGCCACCTTGGAAGCTGGCTGCCATGCCCTCCTAGACCTCCTACCCAATTTTTGCAGAGTAAGTACTGGGAGGAGGAGGTCCTAGTTCACTTACCAATCAAGCAGCAATTGCTTTTCATTCAGCTCCTGTTCCTTGTGCTTCTCTAAGGAACACTGTGAACTAGAGGGATGACTGACATTCTGGGGTCCCATGGAAATACCATCTAATACTATTAAATTATAACCATGGCAGATCAAGCGAGTACATTCACAGAATCTGAGAGTCAAGCACCATATCAGAAGGTTGAGGTCTCTAGTGTATCACTGTTTCAGGATTTTTAAATGAATTGAGTTTGGATTTTTTCTTAGCCTGTATTAGAATTGTCTTTCCTAGGGTCAGGGGGTAGTCACTTTGGGACATTAGACTGTGGAAGTGGCTGCACCTGTAATGAGTCCTTGCAGGCTAACCTCATCCCAAATGGAGAGAGTAGGGCTTTTGCTGGGCCAGAGCAAGTGCAATTCAAAACAAGCCCTTCAATCTTTGGGTGTAATGGCTTTTTGCTATCACAACTCCTCCTCCCTCTTCTCAAATCATTCTCAAATGCTGCTCAGGAATTTTTTTGCTTCTCCAGAGGAACTATGCTTCTGATGCTGTAGGAAAAAATGGTAAAGGAAGGGGATTTGGGTGCTGCCTTTGGGGTAGTAAAATCAGCCAAGGCCTGGGGAATCCAAAGGCTAAAGTAAGACAAGATTTTGGAGCATGTGGGGCAGAGTCCCTGATATATTTCTTTGGGTTTTAAAAGCATGAACTAGGAGCAGTCTGAGATATGAGATAGAACCAAAGGTGTTTTTCCCTA
>NW_007775491.1:1364-3751 GCF_000696425.1 Galeopterus variegatus | reverse complement strand
TGTAGAAGAGTTGATTGTGGGTGGGATGAGTGAAAATGTTTAAGGTCTTGGGCCAGCACCTCACCAAAAAGGTGGGGGCTATCCTGGAATCCCTGGGGGAGGACAGTCCAGGTGAGTTGTTCAGAGTGTCGTGTATTGGGGTCAGTCCAGGTAAAGGCAAATATGTCCTGGGAGGCATGGTCCAGTGGGATGGAAAAGAATGCATCTTTTAAGTCTAGGACTGAATAATGAGTTGTAGAAGCCGGAATCTGGGATAAAAGAGTATAGGGATTGGGCGTTAAAGGATGGATAGGAACAACAGCGGCATTAATTAAGTGGAGGTCTTGGACTAGTCGGTAAGACCCGTTTGGTTTTTTTACTGCCAGGAAGGGGGTGTTGAATGGTGAGTGGGTAGGGCAGAGGTATCTCTTTTTTAGGAAATCTTCGACGATGGGTTGGAGTCTGCGAAGTGCTGTGGTGCTGAGGGGGTACTGAGACTGATGTATATATTTGGAGGGATCTTTTAGTCGAATTGTAATAGGTGTACAATGTGCGAAGGAGGGTTTAGTGGTGTCCCACACAACAGGGTTTACATGGTATAATAAAGAAGGGTATGTTTCTTGATCGCCTTCGGGGAGGAGTGCTAATAGAAAAGGGGTTATAGGAAATGGGGGAAATATGGAAATGGAAACATGTAGCCGAGCGAGAATGTCTCGACCCAATAAGGGAATGGGGCATTGAGGCATGACCAGAAATGAGTGCGAAAAAGGAGAAGGAATGCCTTCAATATGGCAAGTTAGTGGAGGTGTTCTGTGGGGGTATATATGTTTTCCTCCTACCCCGACTATAGGAGAGAGGTCAAGTGTGGTTGGGCCCTGAAACTCCTTTAAGACTGAGAAAGTGGCTCCTGTGTCCAGGAGGAAAGAGACGGGTCGGCCATCCACAACAATAGTTACCCTGGGCTCGCTTTTTGTGATGGTCATGGTTGGGAAGGAGCCAGGGCCCCATCAGTCCTCTTCCTCTTCAGCCAGTCCAACCAGAGGTGCTTGAGGTGCCCGAGATGGCTGGGGCTTGTTAGGCCAGTCCCCTCTTCAGGTGAGTGGACAGTCAGGGCCCCAATGTCCCATTGTTTTACATTTAGGGCACGGCTTGGTGGGAGTCCTGGGTGAGGGGCAATCCCGTGACCAATGACCCTCTTTGCCGCACTTAAAGCAAGCTCCAGGGGGAGTCTTGGAGGCAGAGGGTTTGGAAGGGCGCTTGGAAGGCTGTGTAATTATTTGAGCCAACATTTGGAGGTTGGCCAAATCAGCCTTTTGTTTGTGCTGTTCCCTTTCCTGTTCCTTTTCCTCTTGTCTATTATGAAAGACCTTGAAGGCCACTGATAAAATTTCAGTCTGGGGAGTAGTGGGGCCCTGTTCCAGTTTTTTTTAAATTTAGCTTTAATGTTGGGGTAAGATTGGGCCAAAAAGTATGTCATAAGGACATGGCGTCCGTCTTCTGAGGTGGGATCTAGGTTGGTGTGTTGTTGAAGAGCCTGAGTTAGTCGATTAAGGAACTCGGATGGGGTTTCTTCCTTTTTTTGTAGAACATCCTGGGCTTTCTGGAAATTAACAACTTTGCGAGTAGCCTTTTTAAGACCAGCCAGGAGGCAGGAACTAAAGTGATCCTTGGCCTGGATTCCCTGTGGTGTGTTGTAATCCCAATGTGGATCCTGTTCGGGGACTGCCTGGGGGCCAATGGGGAGGGCAGGGTTTATGCGGTGGGCCTCATCTGCATGGGTCCGATCTGCGCCCCAGACACGGTCGCGTTCCTCGGGAAGGAGGGTGTTGGCCAGGAGCATATAGATGTCATGATGAGACTGTATGCCTGAAGGACCCATTGGAATTCTTTAATGTAAGTAGAGGAGTCAGTGGTAAAGGACCCTAACCTCTTTTCTAGCTGGGCGAGATCAGCTAATGAAAAGGGAATGTGTACCCTAACAACCCCCTCGGTACCAGCTACTTTGTGTAGAGGAGCCATGGTAGAGGAAGGGAGGAGTCCCCGGGAATGAGTTACAGGGGGGCTAAAGGAAGGCGCCAGGGCATGTGAAATGGGAGCAGGCAGGGAATAAGATGGCGGCAAGGTGGGGCTAGGAAATGGCGGGACAAAAGATGGCGGCGGAGGAAATGATGGGGTGAGAGAAGATGGCGGCGAAGCTGCTTGTGGGGGTTGAGGGACAGGAATTGGCAGCGAGGTGGGACTGGAAGAAACAGGGGAGGAGGAAGCAGGAGGGAGAACAGGCTGACTAGGTGAAGCGGAAGATGGTCGCGGAGTTAACTGAAGGGGTTGGGGAGCAGAGGGAGTTACAGGAGGAGGAGACGTGTACAGAGGGGGTTTGTTCGCAGGGTCAAAATTATCAGAAGTAGGGG
>NW_007775491.1:0-478 GCF_000696425.1 Galeopterus variegatus | reverse complement strand
TAGGTCGTCACCTAGACCTTCACTTCCCATAGGCAAAGATGCCTGGAGCCGGAAGGGACCTAGCGCTAGGGTTTGGGATGAACAACGGAGGTGCAGGACCTGGAAGGAGGAAGGTTGGAGAGGAGTGAGAGAGAGAGAGAGAGAGAGAGAGAGGAATGGGGGCTCAGCCTCTGGAGCCAGGGGAATGTGATTAGGGTGAAGGTTTGAATAACCTACAAGCCCGACAAAAAGAAAAGGGGCTTACCTAACGGATGAGCCAGTGGTGGATGAAGGATGCCAGCGTCGGAGAAAATGGATGAGGGCGGACCGTCAGTCCTGGGGGGTCGCGGAGGAGTCTGAGGAGGTCCGAGGAAGGAGTCCCCTGGCACGGGGAGAACTCCTCCTGGGTTTTGGCACCAATGAAAGGGCACACAGACAAAGGAAGCACGCGAGACCCGGGCTGACAGTTCACCAGAGAAGTTCCACTTTATTCAAGGAC
>NW_007775490.1:0-3751 GCF_000696425.1 Galeopterus variegatus | reverse complement strand
TGTTTTGCAAGACTCTTGGAGGTAGCTAGGCCCGACACAAAGTAGGCGGAACTGCTTGAGCCCAAAGAACTTCCTATGGAGACTGCACAGATATCAATAGGTAAAGCTTTCAGCTTTCTGACATTACAAGGTCACCTGCAGATCATGGTAACACTGCCATTTTTTGAAGATGCAACCCATACAGAGGCATGCAGATGGCCTGCACAGATCACTGAAGAATGTCCTCAAACCCTTTAACCAATCGCTATCCTCCACACCTCACTACTTCCTCATAAACATCCCTTCCTTCCCTCTGTCAAGAAGGTGGATGTGAGATTTCTCCCATTTTCTCACCTGTCTGCTCTGTGAATAAGCCTCTCTGCTGCAAGGGCTGATTCAGTTAGACTGGCATCCCAGGTGGAATGTACTTTCTGGACTCTTGCCCATGGTTTCTTGTCCCCTTACTAGCATTGGAAGCCCATGGATGTGTCTGAGCTGCTGCCTGGATGACTTGCTCCAGGGACTAGTGCTGGGATTCCTCCAGTGAGGCAACACCAAACTTTAGTACATGTTAAAAAAGTGCTTTGGGGAACATCTCTGAATAACCTTGATGTAAGTCAATGGACTCTTTCCCTTGGTCACCCCTCCCCCCTAGCTACCCCCAAAGGGAGCCTCAGGGGCCAGTTTGGAATTCTGTGTATGTGTTGGTATTTGTCTTGTGAGGTCTGCTTGTCTGCTACCTTCCCAACAAACCCTGAAGGGGTTGCCGAGGGCAGCCAGGCAAGCCTAACTCAGGGCAGCTGTATGTTACCCTTCAGCCAGACTGAGTGACCACATCTGACTGACCACAAGTCAGTACTCCCCACCTTGAGTGTATAAAAGTGTCTGGTGCAGGCAAGGCCAAGTTTGAGACTTTTTGGCCCACCTATTGAGGGGGTCAATTTGCAACATTGTTGTGAGTTCTGTCACCTGGATGTATGTTTAAGTTTTGAAATCTTGACTTTGTACAGCAACAGTTCAATACCATGTCTAACATCTTTTCAATAAACTGGTTGTACATTTAAGACCATTAGGGTGAAATGGAAAACAAATTCAATTCTCCCACATAGCCCGTTGTGATACATACTCCAGAGCTGGACAACTTTTAGCTATGAGCCTATGAAGGAAGAGAATGTTTCTTTCTTTTTTTTTTTTTAACCCTGCCTGGCCCCAATACTCCCTAGGCTCAGAGGAGAAATGACCAGAAAAATGGGTCTTTAAATTATAATAATGTTCTGCAATTAGGTTTCTTTTAGAAGGGAAGAAAAATGGGATAGAATTCCATATGCACAAGCATTTATGTTATATCAAAATAAGCCTGTGCAAAAGCAATGTAAAATAATGGTTCAATGAGAAGGGCAGCCTAGGCAACCAGTCCTGCCTGAATCACAAAGAGATGTCTTATTACTAGCCCAATTGAATAGACCCCTCTCCACCTTATGGAGGGGCCACTGTGGCTCTGGATGCTCCAGAACCCCAGGTCTCAGAGTTAGAGAGGGCAGGGATGGTTTCCCTCTCACACTTGACAGTGTACTCAGTTTGACCAGGAAGTCACCCAAATCCATGTAGAGCAGTTACCCTTGAGGCAAGTGCCCATAAGAGGAATAGACATGGAAGGACAAGTTGACAGGATTGATTTGGGTCCATTCTCCCTTTAACTTCAGACTTAACTGGAAATAACATGCCCACCTATAGCAATGATCCTAAAAGAGACGGAGAATTGTTGCCTCCTTTCTAGTTCTCTAAAACCATTCTGTGTTCCTCAGAGGAGGGTATACTTAAATTTTGAACATCTACTCCAGTGGGATTATTGGTGTAAAAATTAGGATAGGCTGCATGCAGGAACCCATGGCAACTTAGTAAGGGCAGAAGCTACCACATCCCTACTGCTGACCCTGGCTAGGATATTAATTCATGGAGATAAAGCCAAGCTTGGTCACTATGATTGCATTCTTGCTGGGTTACACAGAGGGATCCCAAAGAAAAGAAGTCTTAAAATTCAAATTAGAGAAAGACCTAAAGAGGATCCCTAAGTTTTTAGGAATGAGACTTTCTGCCAATACAGACATTGATGTGGAAGCCCCAGAAAGTTTAAGTGGTGTGACCTTTGACCAAAATGCTCCTGATATTCAGAAAAAGCTTCAGAGAATTGATTGCTCTGTAGGAATACCTGTACTTCAACCTGATATTGTTTAAGGTCTTCAGTGGGAGAGATGGAAAATAAATGAAACAAGCTGCCCCATCTCAAGGTGAATCTGGATATTCCCCAGTGTTTCAAGGAGCCCAGCCCAAGGTAAGAACCCTTGAGAACCAAGTCCCCATCTAGAAGAGGGACACAGTTGGGCCCCATAATGTACATACTGCAAATGAGAGGGCCATTGGAAAGAGTAGTGCTCCTGTCTAAACAAGGTCCTTGAGAAAAGAAACAGCAGGTGAAACAGATGACTCAGCTCACCAAGTGGTCAAGAGTGGTGGCCCCCAGGGGTGTCCTTAAATCCCTCCAGCTCCTTTAGAACTTCCCACATGGAGCCCTGGGTAGCTGTGACAGTGAGAAATTGACTTGATTTTCTGATACTGGAGCCACATATTCAGTCATAAATACCCAGCTGTCCAAATCCTCCTGAGATTGTGACTGGTTTCTGGGTAAGGTATGAAAAAATCCTTTCTCCATCTGTTGGACTCAAGTGGCAAAAGTGCATTTGAAACAGCTTTTTATGTATCCTTGAGTGATCAGTTTCTTTGGGATGAGATTTTTTAAACAACTTAAATGCCAGAGTTACTCGCTCCTAGGAGAATTATTAAAGTGCCACCCAAACAGGCATGTGCACTGCAAGCATTGTTGCTGCTCCAGGAAAAAGCCCTAAACATCGACTCCAGGAGAAATCTTGGTAAAGGTAAGCCCAGAGGCATGGGCAGATAGGAAGCCAGGAAAGGCAAACACTGCGACACTTGTTCAGATGAGGCTGTTATCAGAAAGCTCTCAACAAAGAAAAGCCCAGGACCAGATGGATTCACAGCAGAATTTTACCAAACATTCAAAGAGGAAATGACTAAGGACAATGAATGGGATTTTGATTGGGTACCTGACTATTTCCAAGATGCAGAATATATTAACGATGGGTTTATGACAAGGAATATCCAAAGAGTAAACAGTATTTTTGTACCGTTCTCCCTCAGGGATTTCAGAACTCCACTCTCTTTGGGATGGTTCTGGCCAAATATCTGAGGGAGCTCCAGTTGGCCTAAGGGGCCTTGCTCCGATGTATGGATGAACTTTTGATCAAAAGCAGGACCAAGGAAGCTTCAGTTCAGACCATCATTGTGACCTTAAATATTCTGGCTGAGCCAGGCTACAATGTTTTCCAGGAAAAGGCACAGATTTCTCAACCTTCAGTTATACTTAGGCTTTGAACTCTTGACAAATTTGCTCCCTAATGGAGAAGGCTGGGCTGCAGTAGCAGTGCCCACCACTAAGAACAATTACAGGGATTCCTAGGCATGGCAGGGTTGTGTCATATCTGGACCCCCAACTTTGGGCTTATAGCCAAGCCCTTTTATGAAGCTCTCAAAGGAAGAGATAACAAGCCCCTTGATTGGACTGGTGAGTTCCAGAAGGCATTCCAGGTTGTTAAAGAAAAACCACTGACCACCCCTACTCTAGGATTCCTATATCAAAACCTTTTGATCCATTTGTTCATGGAAGACAGGGGATTAATCAGTATTAATTCAGACT
>NW_007775489.1:0-3751 GCF_000696425.1 Galeopterus variegatus | reverse complement strand
CTTCTTTCATCTACCAAGCAGGTAACATGCTTTATTTTCTTCTTTAGTCTATTAACGTGTTGATTTATACTTGCTGATGTTTTACAGAGTTGAACTCAGGCAGTATTGAAGTAACCATCATCAAGCACACAATTCTGCAGCATTTTGTGCATTCACTGTTGTGCAGCTGCCACTTCCATGTCCTGACCTCCAATCCTGACACAGCTCCCAGTAGGTCTTCTAGGTCATGATATCATACACATCTCACACATTGCTATATTCCATTCCCAGATCTGTTTAGGACTTTTGCTTGTATGTTCATGATAGATATTGGCCTGTAATTTTATTTCATATAACCGTATTATAAATTTTTATTTTAGAATTACACAAGTTACATAGAAGTAGTTAGTACATGTGCCCTATTTCTTTATTCTGTGAAAGAATGTGTGCAAGATGGTATTTGCTTCTCAAATATTCATGGATTACAAGGCTAAATATTATATAAAGAGGCAAACTTCCACATTTGCACAAACTGAGCTGTGCTTGCAGAGAAGCACCAATAAAAACCTTGCAATCTTGCAGAGAAGCACCAATAAAAACCTCATAAAGCATTTTTTTAAAATTTTGGTTGTTGTTGAAGTTTACAACCAGATACCAAATGTTTGTGAGACTTAGAAGGGCCCCCAAACAGGCAGGGTGATCTGAAGAAGGTAAACAGGTTTGAGGATTTAACGACTTGACACCAGGCCTTGTCATGAACATGTGTAATTCAGGCAGTTTGCAATGGCACAGAGAGGGATAGTGCACCTTTATGCTGGGTTAGCAATGGCACAGAGAAGGACAGTGCACCTTTATGCTGGGTTGGCAGATGGAGACAGCGGCTGGATGTCCACATGAGGGAAAGATAAACTGGATTCTTAATACCAGTTAAACTCTAAAAAATTTAATTCAAGTTGAATTGTAGATCAAAATATGAAAAATAAAAAGTTAGAGATCTAAAAATTTTAATTTCTATTGTATGTGTAAACTAGAAAACAAAACAAAACCAACCAAATAACAAACAAAAATCAGGTCCTAAAATACAATAAATATAAAGGAAACATTTGATATATTGGGTTTTAAAATTGAAATTTTCTTCATCATGTGACACCATTGTGAGAGTGAAATCAAGAGCAGCAGTGTGGGAATAAGTAACTCAGTGTACAGTTACCCCACGAGGACTCCCCTGCACCTGCCAGAGTGGCTGAAAACACAGAGAGCAGCGGAGGACAAGCAGACAGGCAGGAGCAGCTCCGGTGTTCATGGGGATGACAGACAATCAGAAGGGCACACAACAGTCCACGTTTGGATTCATTCACATGCAGTCAGAGAGGGGCAGCAGGAACCCGTGGACTAGACATCGGGTGTGACTCATGTGCAGCAGGGCTTGGATAAAGCAGCTTCAGGGGCTGTGTTACAATTGTAAAGAAGCAGTCGTTATTTTATATTTTTGGAGGCTGGAAGTCCAGGATTCAGGGGTGCATCTGCTGATGGCCTTCTTCTGGGTGGTGGCTCTCTATAGGGTCCCAGGTGTCACGTGGTGTCACGTGGTGGCTGAGCAAGAGCTTGTGCCTATGTGCTTCTTCCTCTCTTTGTAAAGCCCCCGATCTCCTCCCTGGTAACTCATTAAACCTTTAACCCAAGAATCCATCCATGAGGTCCCAGTCCTCACGATCCATTAACCTCTTAAAGTCCCCACCTTTCAAATAACTTATTGGGGATTAAGTTCCAGCATAAGCTTTGGAGGGGACACACATGGAGACCACAGAACGGACCCTGGACACATTGTCAGTTTTGATCTGGGTGCACCTCTGTGAGTGGTGTGCAGTGGTGACATATGTGGCATTTAAGGCTGGCACTGTTTTCTGCAGCACTGCCTTCTTGTCCTGGATTGTCACCTGGGTAGTGGCTGGTGGGTTTACACTAACGACATCCCTCACAGACCTGACATGGTACCTCACTTGGCCATCTTCGGTAGCATACCTACCAGAGTGCTCCTCCTCATAGAGATGTGTTCTGACACTTTCTCCTCCTGGCTTCTAGGAGCATAGGTCATACAAAGGGAAGGCTGGAAGGACCTTCTATCCCATATTAGGGGCTGTGTCAAAGCTCCTCAGATGGGGAGATGGGGATGTCTGTTTCTGGTTCTGGATACTTTCATAGAAGGACTCACACTCACCTCTCCTCCCACACTCCGTTCTGACCCACGCTTATCCTCACCACTTTGGTGAGTGGTCTCAGTTCACAGTGAGGTAGCAGGACTTGAACATGCCCTGGTGGAGGAAAATCATTGTCTACTTGTGTCTTTTGAGGCTCATCCTGGTGTATCATTGGCAATGGGACAATTGATTCACTGCCGTTCACTCTCCTAAGGATGCGTCTGTTTTCCTGGATGAACAAATCCTATCACTAGAGCTATGACATGGAACCCACCCGGGACAGCTTAGCAGATCTCAGTAGCTTACGACTGTGTAGTGCAGGACAGTTCCCTGTTGACCTTGGGACTCCAGTTCTCCCCCTTTCCCTGCTTGTAGTTCTCAGGAATAACTGTTGAATATGCTGGAAAGACAACATCCTAAGACAGGAAGGGACTGGGCAGCATGTCCTGGGCTGTGTTCCCATCCCTCCCAGGGAATGTAGCATCTTGAGTTAGGGACTAACTGGCTGGGACAGTCCAGCATTTTTCCTTGCTGCCCTGGATGGAGGACGTACCTTAGAGTGCAATGGGCTATGTGGCCTCTGGGGCTCCCCACCTGGAGTAGGCTGCCTTTCGGGGTCCTGTTGCTGTGGTACAGGTGGGACACAAACAGGTACAGGTGGGACACACACAATTGAGACTCCATCTGCCCTGGGCAGCTTTCCTGAGTGTTGTGAAACAGCTCACAGAGATCTGAGGCTCCTGTCCCTTGTCTATCTGTGAGTGATAAACCTACTTCATGTGACCTGTTGCATGTGAGCATGCTCTGTCTCACTGGATGCAGACACACTGGTGACTGTGTGTAGTGAGCCTGCGTCTCCAGCTGCCCATTTACGTTTGGCTGCTCTGCATCCACCTATTTCCACCTGAGCTCATGGCTGCTGCATTCCCTCTGCCATGTTGCCAGGTGTGTTGTGGAGACCCCGAGAGCAAGAGACCTCTCTGGAGTATGCATGTAACATTGAGACCCAAGGGGACACGGAGAACTAGTGGCCAAGATGACATGTCTATGTCCGTCTCCACCAGCCGGTCCTTAACAGGAGTGTCCCTTGCTCCTCACAACCTCAGCCCAGCCAGGTGTGGACACGTCCTCCTCACCTCAGGCTTGACCTGGGCTCTGGACACTTAGCTGGGGGGACCATGAGAGCCTGGACCACAGCACCCTTCTCCCTCCCTGTTCCCACGCGGGACAGGGAGAAAGGGACTTGCAGGTGAGGAAGCAATTCAGAAAGGAAATCCCTCCAGGCCTCCCCTGCACTTGACCCTGGGACTGGACCTATGCCTGCTGTGGGTTCCCTTTGCCCCCTGGTGGCCCTGTGTGCCCTTGCAGGGAGGTCTGTGTCTGAGCTCACAATGACATCCCTTCTCTGTGTCTCCCACAGTAATGCACGGCTGTGTTCTCAGAGACCACACTGTTTATTTGCAGATGCAGCGTGTTCTTGGAATAATCACGAGAAATGGTAAATCTGCCTTTTCCAGGCCCAGCGGACTCTCCCATGAGGCCAACAGCAGGATGTCTTTTCAAACCAACCCACT
>NW_007775488.1:3232-3751 GCF_000696425.1 Galeopterus variegatus | reverse complement strand
ATACACTATTTCTCCCTCATTTCTGAAGGATAGCTTTGCTGGGTATAGTATTCTTGGCTGGTAGTTTTTCCCTTTTAGTATGATGAATATATCATCCCATTTTCTTCTGACCTGTTGCATTTCTATTGCGAAGTCTTTTGTTAGTCTGATAGGGAATCCCTTACAGGTGACTTGATGCTTTTCTCTTGCTGCTTTTAAGATTCTTTGTCTTTGAGCTTTGCCCATTTAACTATATCGTGTCTCGGAGAGGATCTTTTTGGGTTGAATCTGTTTGGGGATCTTTGAGCCTACTGTATCTGAACATCCATATCTCTCCCTATACCTGGGAAGTTTCCTGTTATTATTTCATAAAATATGTTTTCCAGGCCTTTTCCTTTCTCCTCCTCTTCTGGAACATCCATGATTTGAGTTTTTGTGTGCCTAAGGTTGTCTTCTAGCTCTCTTAGATTTTCATTTTTAAAAAAATTGTTTTCCTTCTTTTTTGTACAGCTGGATTGTTTTGAAAAGACTACCTTCATG
>NW_007775488.1:0-1259 GCF_000696425.1 Galeopterus variegatus | reverse complement strand
AAACCCAAATCTGATGCTTGATTCCCACCACCAGAGATTTTGATTTAACAGTTGTGGGGTGGGGCCCAAACCATAGGAATTATGCAGCTAGGGTTGTGCTCACATCTAAAATATTAACTTAGCTCTCCTTCTTAGAATAGTCTGAATAATATATGTAGTCCTCCACCATAATGCAGGTCCTGTTGACCTTTCCAACCTCATCTCTCACTGCTTTCTTTCCTCACAGGCATGCACACTCTACCCCTGTAGGTAACTGCACCACTTTAAGTTCCCTTTTCTCCAGGTTTATAACTGCCACACTACTCTCTGGAATGCTCTTCCCCAACCTTCTTAACTGGCCAACACCTCTTTCAAGACTCAGCCTAGATAGCACCACCTCCATGAAGCCTTCAGGACAAGAAACATCCTTAGTGTGGTCTACGATCCTCTAGCCACCTCTCCTCTCCTTTCCTTTTCTCTCCTCTTCCTCTCACCTTCCTTCAAAGGACTCCTGCTCCACTAGGTCTCCCTGCTGTTCTAACAGGCCATGCACCCTCCTGTCTTTGGGCCTTTATCTCAGAACACTGTTCCTTGGGTGTCTGCCTGGCTCAATGCTTCCCTTTCTCCAGGTCTTTTCTCAAATGTTACCTCTCAGTGAGGCCTTTTGTCACCCCATCCCAGCATCCCCTTCCTCCTTTCCCTGCTTTATTTTTTTTTTTTGATAGCACTTGTAATCATCTGACATACTACATTTTTTTTTTTACTTTTCTTGTTTATTGTCTGTCTCCTCTACAAGAATTTTGTTCAGCTCACTGCTTTATTCCTAACATTCAGAGTTCAATGAATATTGTACCTATTGAAAAAAGAAATGGAGGGAAGGAAAAATGGTTTCTTCGTTCTTATGTACCTGCCATCTAGCACATTGTGTGACATGTTAAGATGCTCAATAAATATTGTTGAACAACAAAGTAGAGTGTTATTTATATTTTTTCACCTGATATAGATATATATACACATATGTACATATTTCTATCTTAAAAATGCTTCTCAACCATCCTGCTCATATTGCTTCAGAGAAAATTATGTGGGAATTTAATTCATATAAATATCTATACTTTAAATAATTCTAGAATTTTTTGTGGCATATTTTGAACATACTTGTAGCCCATTTTATGTCATGTACACATTTTATTTCCATCATTGGCACTGGTTATTTAGGACCTATGGAAAAATCTAAAGCCTAACATCATATTAGGACTCTTGCCTCAAAAAAAAAAAAA
>NW_007775487.1:0-3751 GCF_000696425.1 Galeopterus variegatus | reverse complement strand
TTCGGATCCCATGTGGAGACCGGTTCCCGCTCACTGGCTGAGCCTGGTGCGGGTGCAACACCGAGGGTTGTGATCCCGTTACCGGTCAGTAAAAAAAAGAGACAAAAAAAAAAAAAAAAGACACTGTCTTTGCCTGATAGAGCCTAGAGTACCTACCAGTTGTATGGGCTTTTCGGTCTTCCTCTTTGGCCACACTATCTTTGCTGAGCCCTTTGGAACCTCTAGATTGTTGGGACTGTTTGAGGCCAGGACTGTAGCCCCCCATGCAGAGGGCACTCACTACATGCTTTGGCTGAAGGTAGTGGAAAGAGTTTCTCTGTTTTTAGGGACAGTCTGCTAAGCTTTTGCCATGGCAGTTGGCTTTTTACCTTCTGAGCTGGTTTATCACATGATTTTTTATGAGGGGAAAAGCCAGATACAGCCTGTTTCAATTGAGTTGCACCCAAGGAAGGGGAAAGTTGCCTATGTTTACACCATAGTCTAGAACTTCAGCAACCAGACAGTCACCAACGCAGTACCAGCAGTTAATAGCACCTGCCCACATACACACTTGACTTTATTTTATGGGGCTTATTCCCTTAAGAAGTAAAGCCAGAAACCATTCACCTGTATAAACATGATAAAGTTCTAGTATGGTTGCGTTGGAATAAATAGCATCAGTTTGGAAAAAAATTTTTGGTTTACAGAACTATGATGGACACAGTTTAATGTGAGGAGTTCTGTTTCTACCAAAAAAAGAGAGTGATGATTTCTGTCTTGAGAGTGCATTTCTGTCTTCAAGCTTGTTACTTCATTTAGTTTATCAATTTACAGCCCAGGCTGCCTCTCTCTTGGCCAGCATGGCTTTCCAGGGCAGGGGTTTCAGACTCCCAGGCAGATGAGATGGACTTAGGGCTCTCAGAGAACTGATGTGGTGGAGTCTTCTAATATGAAAGAGCAGGAAGTCAGGCAGCTGTTACTAAGGGTCACGATGACTCATGTGCCCATATGTGTGAAGCGTGTGGGTGGGGGCGGGGAAGCCTTACCACCTTCCCAGAGGGCCGTGGGAGAGTTCAGTTGTTTTCTGTGCCTTTTGTTGGTGGAATGTGAAGTATTGTTAATCATCAAATTCTGACTATCTAATGAGTAGTGGGGCACTTGGGGAATTGGGGAGGGGAGAATTTATTTGGGGGGCTCACGCTCCCACCCAGACAGCTGGGAAATTAAATGTTTCACAGCCTGGTCATATCTGATTTGCAAGTACTCTATCCATATATCAAAAAGAATTATTCCCTTCTTTGTTTTCCTTCTTTCCCTGTTTCCATTTTTTCTGTCCCCTCTTTTCTTCCCTCCTTCCTTCCTTTTTATCCATCCCTCCAGTATTTACTGAGTACTTTCTATAGCCAAGCTCCTTAGATCTGCGGCTGTGGTCCAGGAACAGGGACAGTGGAAGCCTGTTCAAGCGGGCAGGTTCAGTGGGGTAGATAGTAGGGCAGAAAGTGAGGGAGTTGATGAGAGGTGACAACCTGTAGGAGGTGATGGGTGACAAAGAAGGAGGAGTCAAGGATAACTCCTGACTAGAAGCCTTCCTCGCCTCTGCCAGAAACTCTGGAGCTTGTGTACCACCTGAAGCAAACAAAATGTGATAAATAACTGCAATATACATAGTGTATATATGTATTATATATATGTGGGTACTTTAAGAAGTTCATGGAAAGATTCATATCTTTGGTTCTTTTTTTTCATGAGCTTTTTGAAATACTCTCATATATGTATATATTTAAAATGTTTGGAGATGCTGCACCAAAGTTCTTCTGGACAAAGTTTTCATGTGATAACTGTAGTCAGTCAATATGCTACCACCCAGTGATTGTGTGCTGGTTTATGTAATCAAAATTACAAACCTAAATAACTGTATAAATGAACCCCCAAATATCATATAAGAAAAGCTAATGAAATAGAACAGACAGTCCAGGAGAACAACTCTAAACACAGAGAACACCGATGAAAGAGAAAAGGAACTGTAAATGAGACATGGAAAAATACCCTGGGACTAATCATATAGAAATGCTGAGGATAAATCACGGATAAATCATTAACAAACCTGGAAAAGCATACAAGAAATATTTTCTATAACAGAGAGCACTTCAATGCACGATAATTAACGATGCACAGCTATCACAGTAGGATTTTTCTTGATTTGCTGTTGGAGACGCCTATTTCATCACAAGAGCTGTTTACAGGGGACAGAGGCAGAGCTGAGAGCTGCAGAGAATATGAAGAGGAGGACAACTCAATATAGACATCCCTATGCTGCTGGATCTAGTCATAGAACCACATGTTGCTCTCTCAAGAGCCTGATTATTGAACTCATTAAGTGCATCTGACAATGTAATAGTTAATTTTAATTATAATGAAATGTATGAATAAATAAATGCATTTAGACTTTGGTAAAATCTATTAAAATATGATGGCTTGTGGAGGTGCAAAGCTCCAGGGAAGGATAGAGAGAGCATTCAGCTGGGAAGGAGTGCAGTGCCAGGCTGGTAGTGACCTTCTGTGTCCCAGAATGTGACACAGAGGTCCCAAAGACAATGAAACACCAAAGACAGTTGACATTTTCCCCTTGCATGTTCTACTTCCTAAGGCAGGTACATATCCTAGAATAATTTTTAAAAGATTTCCAGTAGTAAGAATAAAGGCAAAAATAACTTTTGTCTACAGTGCTAGAAAGGAGAACAGAGCTGGCAGAAGTGGAACGTAGGTCACCTGAATCCCAATCCAGTATTCTACTTCCTACATGACACAGCAGCTTAAACTTTTACCTTACTTATTTGTTTATTTTTAAATTTACTATAGGAAAATTAACTTTTTAAAGGTAAATTTACAAGGGTTTTGGAAAATGCATATTAATGTAACTGCCAGCAAAATTAAGATGCAGAATAATTCTTTCACCCCAAAAAGTACCCTTGTGCTGCCTTTTATAGTCAACTCATCTTTTCACCTTTAACCTGTAGAAACCACTGATCTATTCGCTTTCTTTAGCTGGGCCTTTTCCAGAATAACATAAAAATGGTATGATACAGTAACGCAGCAACTTTTTAAGTAGGGATTTTAAAACAAAAAAAGCGAGCAGGCAAACCAAAACAAAAAATAGAGTCACATTCCCTGAATATTCTACTTAAGTAAAATTTACTATGTCAGACAACTTACATCTTCCTAATGCCTCTCAAAATATTTTTCCTGATCAAAGCAACTTATATTTTTCTTTCTCTTTGTCTTTGCCCTTGATTACTTAAGAATTTGGGGGGTTGACTGTGCAGTTATTTTCGGTGTGACCAGGATAGTAACTGGCTGTACAGAGAAGTCCCGCTTTGTAATATTCTTTCTGGAAGAATGGCAATGTTGGGATTTTCCACCAATTTTATAAATATAATCTGAGCTAAAGAGGAAAACTCACTCCTTAGATCCCAGTTAGAATTTTCCTGAAAGAAAGCAGACAAGAAGGGTGTGCGAAGCACAGCGAGGCACATAAAAATTAGAAAAACTCTCATTTGTGAAAGTCAGATTCCTTCAGAAAGGAACATAAAATCCCTGAAACAGAATTTCAAGGCATACAAGGGAAAACCAGTGCCTGTGGGTTTATTCAGATGCACACACAAGTTCAACTGCCTGCTTCGGTGAGGCACAGCAGCTCATCGCCTTCTTCTCCATCACCCTTTCTACTCTTGTCTTCATGATCTGGAACATATTAAATATAAAAATGAATGGT
>NW_007775486.1:2125-3751 GCF_000696425.1 Galeopterus variegatus | reverse complement strand
CAAAAAAAAAAAAAAAAAAAAAAAAAAAAAAAAAAAATCCCTCAGTAAATCTGAGTCTTTGAGCTGGCATTAACCTGGCCATTCTCTTTCAGGTTTACTGGAGAGATGGGTTTGCCAAACATCTCTCCTGAGGTCACCAGTATTCCTGAATAAAAGCTGACTTCTATTTTCACCAACAATTTGACTTTTGGGTTGTTTGTTTAGTTTGGGAGCAAGCAGCTAGACTTGCGTTTGCTAATAGATTTGCAGGTACCTCTGCCAGAGTTGAATGCCCTGGTGTCACAGATTTTGGTAAGCCAAGCCAGAGTGTTTGTTTGGGACAGGCAGCCGGGCTTGGGCCCTGTAACACATGGAGCTGTGGTGTTGAGGTTCTGGGCGTAAAGTGGAAGAGTCCATCATCTCAGGATAAGTTTATGTTTGGGTTGTGAAAAATGAAGAAGGTCCAAAGAACAACTTTAGAAGGAAGATGACCATGAAGTAATCTAGTGAATATACTCAAGAATCAACAACGTAATCATTATGATGTAAATGGATGGACTGAGTGACAGATCTCTTTAAATCAGTATATGGTAATATCGGGAAAGATTATTTGCATAGCAATAGTTCTGCTTGACATCCCCTTTCTCTTTTTATTTACTTATTTTTTTATATGAAATATGTTTATTTTTGATCATCTCTATTCAAAAATATTCATTCTTTCTTAGGGCTGGTCCATCATAATCTGTTTCTTTGCCCCTTTCTCTTTTTATTAACCACCACCTTTGGGGAGTGACTTAGGGTTGGTCGAAATCAGCTAGCCTGGATTGAATAGTTTCCACTACCTTGTTTCTCAAAACTGTCTCTAGCTTTGGTTAATGAGAAAGCATATGGTTGCCAATTCCTTTCTGAGAACTGCTGAGTTAGTAGGGAAGGAAGTAAATGTTCAGCTGAGTTCTGTCCTGATGGGGAAGGGAAGGGCTGGGCCACTGTTCTGAGAACTAGCTTCTGCTTTTGTGAGGCTTGGTTTCCCAAGTGTCTGGTTCCTCTTTATCAAATGTCAATATAATTAGCCTGAATGGCCCTACCCAGTCCCCTTTCTGGGGGCAAATAACTAAGGGTTCAGGGAGGGGCTAACTTTCTTTGCCCAAACTCTTGGCCACAATTCTGCTTAATATTCTTAATTGGTTTCCTGCCTATTCTTAATCTTTTGGAGATCTTGTCAAATCTTAAAAAAAAAAAGGTATTATTTAAAATATTGTTTCTGTGAGAATGCTTTGGCTGCATTAAAAAAATGTAGCTTTGAGGACTGAAAGAAAGTGAGCCAAGATGCCAGGTACCGCTCAAGCTTTATTAAAGAAAGAAATCTGCTGGGTTGTGCTCAAAGTAGCAGGCAGCCCAGGGTTGCCCTGAAAAGGGGACAGCACCAGGTGTGGGGGTGGTAGAGCTTATATTGGTATGTTGGTGCCAAGAGCTGGGGGATACCATCAAGGAGGGTCATTATGCTAATGTGGATCCGGGTGGAGAACTGGGTCCTTGTGGAAGCAAAAGGGGTTTCCCTTTAAGTCAGGAAGCTTCTCATAAAGGGAAGGGGGGAGGGGAGGGGAGGAGGTGGGCAGTGCCATTTTGTACTTGGGCTTATCTAAAGTG
>NW_007775486.1:0-1646 GCF_000696425.1 Galeopterus variegatus | reverse complement strand
CCATTTTGTACTTGGGCTTATCTAAAGTGGCGCCGGTTATGTTGCAGATTTATTAAGGACAATCCAATTGAAGTGGCAAGTCTTGTCAGATAACCACGGTTGAATCAGAGCTTCTGATCTGGATTGGGATTCTTTGGGAGCCCCAAGGTTGGAAGCTGGTTCTGCCATTAACCGGCAAGTTTCATCATTCATTTTATTTGATATTGAAATCATGCTTATAGTATTATTTTACACCACTTTCTAGTATTACAGCAGTGTCTTTGGTACTCCAGGCATCATTAGTCTATGAAATGGAAGCTTCTGCTTCCTGAAGAATGTCTTGACTCTCTTGCTAATGTTGTGATTATTTTTGAAACTCTTTTCTAGGGCTATAATATATATTGCTTGTTTGCAGATGTTTGGGAAGTGGTGGTTGATCTAAAAATATTCAGAAAGAATGGGGGAAGAATTATAGCTTCTGACACGCAAATTCTCTGACACCATTTCCAATATTTCTGTTACCATCACAAAGTTTACTAAATGATTGTTTAACACTCTACAATATATCTTGCTGCTACCACTTTATTTCTTTAGTCTATTTTTGACCCTTATAATCTATCACTGCAATTTAAGTCTAAAAATTACCTTTAGTCTGAGGTCAAGATTGTCTACATTCAAGACACAGTTTGGCCATTTGCTAGCTATGTAGCCTCTGGTGAACTTCATGATCTATAAAATGGGGATTAAAATTAGCACTAACCAGGGCTGGCTGGTTAGCTTAGTTGGTTAGAGCACAGCCTTATAACACCAAGGTCACCAGTTGGGACCCCCTTATGGTCAGCTGGGGTGAAAATAAAAAAGGAACAGGGCTGGCCGATTTAATCAGTTGAGTGCCATCCTGTAACACCAGGGTTGAGGGTTTGGATACCCTTCCCCGCCATCCACAACGCCCCCCCCCCAAAAAAAAACAAACAAAAAATTAACACTCAACCACATATTGACGAAAGGATTAAGTTATCACAATTTAAGCTATTATTATCTTTTCTTTAGTAACAGAAAATTGGCAAGGGAAAAATATTATCTACTATTTGCTAAGAATTATTTGGACAATTTACTTATAATCCCATTCAATTCTCTGTGAGGTGGAATCCTCATTTCATTTTTCAGATAATTAAATCATGGCTAGGAAGCTTAACCAATTGTCTTAAAAGTCATACAACTAGTAAATAGTTCAGGCCCGGGTTTGATTTTAAAACGCATGCTCTTTTCACTAAAAGACATAAAGACAACTTTATTCATCTTTTTTTTTTTCAGATTATAATGTTCCAGGATTTCCCACCGCTGTCATATGATTTATTCCTTTTACGTGCATAAAAACAAGTGCAAAGTAAAGGAAGAAAAGCAAAATGGAAAAGGGGTGTAAATCTGAGAGGGGAGGAGTACGGAAAACGAGAAGTCTGCAAAGGAACTTTACTCGTCTATTTGCTTAATAGTATCAGAGAGAAAAGTGGAAGACCAGGTCGGATGACGTTTTGCAGTCCTGCCCGCTCACAAGTTGCTGGGTGACCTTCAGCAAACTTCCTCATCTTTCTGGATCTCTACTTAAATATGCCTAAAATGAGGCGACTGAATTATCTCCAAGTTCCCTTCTGGTCCCCAAATTCGAG
>NW_007775485.1:2634-3751 GCF_000696425.1 Galeopterus variegatus | reverse complement strand
TTTCTTTCTGTCTTTGCTTTCTTCTTTCCTTTCTTTCCTTCCTTCAATCCTTCCTTCCTTCCTTCCTTTTTCTTTCTTTCCTTTCTTTCTTTCTTTTCTTTATTTCTTTCTTCCTTTTCTTTCTTTTCTTTCTCTCTTTCTTTCTTTCTTTCTTTCTCTCTTTCTCTCTTTCTTTCTTTCTTTCTTTCTTGGGAACCCTAGGGGACAGCAGGCCAGGAGAGCCCTTACTAGAAGGCCAGGCTAGGCCAGGCCAGAGGGGACTAGGGGGGGCTACTTAGAGGCAGGTCAGTCCAGGCCAGGGGGGACTAGGGGGGCTCTTTTCTTCCTTCCTTGCATCCATCCTTCCTTTATTTTTTTCTTTGAGGGCTCTTTTTTTCCTTCCTTCCTTCCTTCCTTCCTTCCTTCCTTTGGGGTCTGTTTCTCTCTCTCTGTCTCTTTCTATGTTTCCTTCTCTCTTCTAGCCCACCGACGTCCCTCCTGGCCTGCCCTGACACTAACAGGCAGGAGGCCCTGGCCTGACCTCCCTTTGGGCCCCCAAGAAAGAAAGAAAGGCCCCCCCAGGTCACCCCCAGGCTGGCCTGCCTCTAAGAGACACCCTGGCCTCACTTGGCCTGTCCGGCCACTGATGGTGCCCCTGGACTTTCCTGGCCTGCCACTAACGGTCCCTGGCCAGGCCTGCTACGGGCCCCACTGCCACTATGGGTGAGCCTGACCAGGTGTAGAGAAGAGACCCACTGGTTGGGCCTGCCTCTGGTCCTGGCCTGGCCTGACCTGGCCTGCCTGTAAGAGACCCCCAGGTCAGGCCATGCCAGTCCAGGGGGTCTCTTACACACAGGCAGGTGAGGCCAGGGGGGCCATAGCAGTAAGCAGGCCAAGGGAGCCATGGGCCAGGCCATTCAAAGAGGGCCCCTAGTGGCAGGGCAAGCCATTCCAGGTGATCTCTTAGAGGCAAGCCGAGGGCCTCTTAGCACCAAGACAGTCAAATGTGACCCAGGGACAGGCCACTCAAGTGGGGCACTTAGTGGCAGGGATGCCCTTAGTGGCAGGGTGGCCCTCATGGCTGTGGTCTGCTAGGGGCAGACTAGTAAAGGGTGGCCATATGGCAGAACAACCAGTG
>NW_007775485.1:0-461 GCF_000696425.1 Galeopterus variegatus | reverse complement strand
AGCTACAGAGTGGAGTGACAACCTGGGATTGCTGAAGTGTGGCCTGCAACCAGGAAAGCCACAGGAGCAGAGCTGCCTGAGGACTTAGGGACCGAACCCACACACCAGCGTGCAGAGGACATGGAACATGGACTCAAGGTAGATGATTCACCATCTGTGAGATTTAACGCCTGCCCTGCTGGGTTTTGGACTTGCTCAGAACCCAATACCCCTTTCTTTTGGCCTATGTGTCCCTTTTGGAATGGGAGGATGTACCCTATGTTTGTCCCACCACTGTATCATGGAAATAGATAAATTGTATTGATTTCACAGATGGGCCTTTGAACTTTGGACTATTGAGTTGAAACAAGTTAAGACTGTGGGGATGAAATGACTGTATTTGCATGTGACAAGGACATGTGTTTTGGGGGGCCAGGGGCAGACCATGCCCAATTGTATTGATTAAAAATGGTGGTCAGGTG
>NW_007775484.1:0-3751 GCF_000696425.1 Galeopterus variegatus | reverse complement strand
GCCACCGGGCCGGCCCCTGGACACACTTTTTATACACAAACTGCAATCCTGAAAAATCTGTCAGATTGCCTAGCCAGGCTACTCCAACTGCAGACACTTCAGAGACTCCAGACTCAGAGACTAGCTTATAGAGTGCTCCAGACAGTAACCTTTGTGTATCTTCTGTTTCCATAGAAATAGGTCTTATTAAGGACACCATATACAGAGGCCTAGCCTTGATGGAAGCCCATCTGGAGTGCCACTTCCTAAAAGGAACACAATTATTTAATTGCAGTGACCTATTTCCAAGAATGGGAAACTGATTAAATGAGGTCTTTTACCACTAACTCAATGTTTTCCTCTCCACAGCCATCAACTCAGCTTTTAATATGTGACCCTTCTAAAGAAGCTTCAGACTGGGGAACGTTGGAGTGCAAAAAGCTGTTACCCCCAAAATATGCTGCTTTGACAGGCTGAAATAAAGAAGCAACTTTAAGGTCTTTCTGAACTCTCCCATCCTGACTCTGTCCCTCAATTCTCTCTCACTCTCTGAAGCACAGGATGAAGATGGTTCCCTTATGTGCCAAAAGTCCTGACCTGCCAAAGAGGAAGACAATTACTTCTGGTCCTTTCCCTGAATTTTCATTAACTTAACTCATATTACAGGAAGGAAGAGAAGTCTGTCAATACACATGGACTAACTTTTGTCACAGACTATCGTCTTATATTTCAGCCCCATTCACTATTTTAAAGAGAACCATTTACCAGTCACTGTCTGTTCTGCAGGCCAAATAGACTGTCTCAGGCCACCGTATACTCTCCAGGCCCATTGCCTTCCCCTAAGAATTTACTCCTACACCCTCATCTCTGCTTTCCCTAGGGAGATGCATATATAAGCCCTGTACCCCAATGGGAAACGAGACATTACTCTCTTGTGATTCCACCACGCTTTGCCTTCTTTCAGCATGTTAAATAATAAAATTTGTTATGTCTTTTCTTCTTACTGATCTAAATTTGTCAGTGATTGTTATTAATGAACCTTTAGGGGTGAAGTTTTCTTTTGGCTCCTACAGTATTTTTGTCATTGAATTTTGGATACTGAAAATCTGAGTTTAGACTGAATTTTCCTCCAAGTATGTGACTTATTTTTCCTGTCTGTTCATCTAGAGGACTTTAATTATATTGGAGGTTTAGTAACTTTACCAAGATATGTTTAGTGGTGAATTATTTTGTATCAGTTTTTCCCAAGACACTGTTTCTTCATTTAATTAGTAGTATTAGTGATTTCTTTACATATGTATATGCACGTGTGTGTAAATTTGTCTTCTTTGTTTCTGCTCTGTTTATTTTTATTTCTTGAAAATATAAATTATGTTTATTTGGATCTCCTTTTTCTTTTATATCGTGAGTCTTTTTTTTGATCTTTTTAATCTCTTGCTTTAATTTCCTTTCCCTTTGTAGAATTTTTAAAGACTGCCTGTATGCACTTTGTGATGATATTGCTTTCATTTTGGCTTAGGTGGTTTTATTTTGATTTTTAGTTGTTTTTTTCTAAATCCATCAAATCACAACTAATCTCATTTGCTTATTATTTCTCATTTAATATCTGGCATTCTGTCTTTGAGGATATTTTCACCACAAAGCTGACTTAAGATCATTAATTCCTTTAATAATGTACATAACTATATGTCTGAAGATCTGGGGTGGTTAATTACTCTTCTAATGTTTATAATTCACTTAAAAACATATTTTTGGATTGGTCTCTTGGTACCTTTCAGGTTTTTATTTCTCTTTAAACGGGACAGATCCATCCAACTTAAGACTCTGCAGAAGAACTAAGAAGGAGATGAAGGTGGAGGCATGAGCTGGAGGCTTTAATTTACAACTTTTTCTCTGGCAACGCTCCTGCAGATTTATGATCTTCTTATCCCTGGGGCATTTCATTCCTCATTTTCTAAACTCAACCCCATTGGGACAATAAGAAATAGGTGTGGCTCATAGTGGAGATCTTGTATGACCTGCATGTATGTAGTGATTTGTTATCTATAATTGCTCAGCTGTCTCTGGTCAGCACTGATAAAGGAGATTGCACATTTCCTTTTCTTCCTTCAGCTTCCCTTCATGTTTTGCTGTATTAAACACAGGCCATGCAAAGATGTGCCTGGCATCTTCCTTAGAGTGCTACTGCATTTAGATCAAAGTATATTACATGAGACTTTCAAGACTATGCTCAGGAAAATCTGCATCCCGCCTGAGGCTGAGAAGGTATGAATCAGTTCTATGTAAACTTATTAATGTTGACACAAATTTCATTTTATTTGGCAGATATTGTTTATTGATTGTGAGTTGTAGCTGTGGTCATTTTCTCCTCGTTTTCTTTTATTTGGTTATTATCAGTGAATTTTAAGGGAAGGGAGTAAAATAAAAATACCTCTGCCACATTTGTAGCATCAAGGGAAAGCTTATGGAAGAACTTTTAACTTCCTGTAATATATCTCAGTCTACACGCTGAACAAATAAAGAATTAAGCAAAAACAGTGTACTATGCAAGTTCCTCAGCCATTCTGCTTCAACAAGACCCTGACTTCTGCTCCAGAGTCACTCAGTTTTTCCTTTAGAGGCAAACTAGGTATAAGGCTCTTATGCATCTTTCCAGAGAGTCACTGAATTTATAAGCATATACTATCATAATATATTAATAAATTAATAGGTTATATAAATATATATTTATATATTAGGAGTATTAACATTAATTAAGCCATATCTTAATTACTATTAAGATATAATTAATGGGCAAAACGAATAGGAATATATATATATATACACACACACACACACACACACACACATAAACTCTTTTCATATGTCATTAAACAAATACACAATATTTAATCCATGCTCTATTGGTATATAATTAGCTTGTTTTTCATATTCTTATTACTATGCTTTTTGAATACTCTTGTTTATAAGTAATTTTGTATACAGGTATTTCTGTAGGATAAATTTCACAATTTCACTACAGAGTTGTCCTCAAACTAGTTTTAAAAACCTTATGTATGAATACCTAGCTACAAAAACTATCATAGAGTTTTGTCATTTCATTCCTTCATAAAGCAGTAGACAAACTCAAAAGTTTAATTTTATATCCATATTTTTATAGTTTCAATTGTCCTAAGCAAAGGTCAGACTTCATCATAATTTTATATCTTTCCAATGGAGTAAATTTATTAAGTAAGATTTATTAATATTCAAGGTAAGTAAATATTTCTTTTGTGCAATGCATTCTTCTTGCAGGTTGTGAAATTATGTATAGTGTATCAGTATATTAGTATAAATGATTGTCAATTCAAAGTATAATGTAGTGTAGGATAACTTATCTGAAGTTGCTACCCATTGGCCAATGGAGAGTTCTATTGATCGGCCTCAGTTTTCCAGCTGTATCCTGTACCAGGTACAGTGTTATTTAGGCAGGTTTGCTTGGAGTTTGCTATTGGTAGATTGGACACTTAGCTGTATCAGTTACTAAATCAATGACATGAGGTGATGTCCATAGTTGTTAAGCCGATGCATTATTTTTATCTCTGCTCACATGGCCACTTTTTTCATAAGCTCATTGAGCAAACACTGGTTTGGCTGGGTAGAGAAACTTAATGTTATCTAAAGGATGGGGCATCTTGTCCACTTGGCTGTAGAAAAAATACCCGCTCCCGCCTGCATCAAGTATGAGCCCTTTAGTGATTATTCACATGATGTGCAAGTGTAATCACTTGTG
>NW_007775483.1:3259-3751 GCF_000696425.1 Galeopterus variegatus | reverse complement strand
CCAAGTCTGTGACGGTCTTGCTTTAAATTGATGATCCCTGAACTCAGGTGGGCGTTGGCTGCGGCTGGCACCATCCATCACTTCTCTGGTCCAGTTAGTCCCCCACTCTCCCAGATGAGTGGTTGTAGCATCCCCGCTCTCCTTAAACCTCCAGCACCTCCCTCTTCACGCTCATCTCCACTGATGACCTTGCTTTCTAGTCACCGAAAAAATGGGAACAATCCAAGAGAAGCTCCCCAGGCTCCCGCCCCACGCTGCCCTGCCCCACGCTGCCCTCCCGCCCGCCTCTGTTTTCAACGCCTCCCTCTCTCTCCTGGTGTGGGGGCCTGTCTGTGCTCCCCACCAAGGCCAGCCCCACGCCTCCTGCACTGGATCCCACCCCGGTCACCACCCCGGTCACCTCCTCAAGGGCGTCCCCGGGCACTCTCCCTGCTCTACCCCATGTCGTTCCTTGTTCACTCTTTCCTAGTCCTCCCCTATCGGCCTGCAAAC
>NW_007775483.1:0-2572 GCF_000696425.1 Galeopterus variegatus | reverse complement strand
CTCTCCTGGTGTGGGGGCCTGTCTGTGCTCCCCACCAAGGCCAGCCCCACGCCTCCTGCACCGGATCCCACCCCGGTCACCTCCTCAAGGGCGTCCCCGGGCACTCTCCCTGCTCTACCCCATGTCGTTCCTTGTTCACTCTTTCCTAGTCCTCCCCTATCGGCCTGCAAACCTCCTGCCGTTTCTCCCATCTTTCAAAAGAGGGCCACTTCCTCCTCCCACTGCTTACATCAATCCTCCCAGAAAGAGTTGTCCACCTTCACTCTGGGAGTCCTTTCCTCTCTTTTCTTCTAGACCACTTAGGGCCTCAGCCCTGTCCTCTACCCAGCTGTTCTGGTTAAGGTCATCGTTGCCTGCCATGATGCTCTAAACTCAGCAGTGACTTCTCTGTTCCCGTCTCACCTGACCTATCAGTTGCATTTGGCAGTATTGATCACTCCTTCTCATTGAAATTCTTCCTTCCCAAGAGTCCAGGGCCCCCATGCTCCTGGTTTCCTCCTTCTTCACTGGCTTCTCTCACCTCCTTTGCTGGTTCCCCTTCATCTCACCAATTCCTTGACATTGGAGATGCCCAGGGCTCAGCCTGTGAGCCTCCCCTATTTTTTTCTCTTCACATAGCCCCTTGGTAATCTCATCCAGATACACGGCCTTAAATTAGCTCTAAGTACAATCCGTATGGTGGCAACCCCAGATTTATATTTCCTCTGAACTCCAAAGTACCTAGTTGACACGTCACTCCCCTGCCTAAGCCCTTCAGTGGCTCTCCTCTGCCTGCAGGATAAAGTCCCAAATCCTGAATGGAGATAAAAGCTCCTTTATGCTCTGCCCCATGCCCATTATTTCTCATTCTTTTTTTTTTTTTGTCTTTTTCGTGACTGGTAAGGGGATCACAACCCTTGGTGTGAGGAGATAAAAGCTCCTTTATGCTCTGCCCCATGCCCATTATTTCTCATTCTTTTTTTTTTTTGTCTTTTTCGTGACTGGTAAGGGGATCACAACCCTTGGTGTGATGTCGCCAACACCACACTCAGCCAGTGAGCGCACCGGCCATCCCTATATAGGATCTGAACCCACGGCGGGAGCACCGCTGCGCTCCCAGCGCCGCACTCTCCCGAGTGCGCCACGGGGCTGGCCCATTATTTCTCATTCTTAACTCTCAGTCTGGCACTGCCTTGTCCTCTTGTGATCCTCTGATTCTGAAAACATGCCACTCACCTCAGGCCTTTACAGGTGTCATCTTCTCCCAGGGACTCCAGCAACCCTGCCTCCCCTCCTATGCTGGCCAACTACTTCTTCGGGTCCCTGCCACCCTCACCCAAGGTGAAGGTGGATGTTTCTCCTAATGCTCACGTGGCACCCTGTGCTTAACTGCTGTAGAAATTACCAGCTCGCATGTCCATCCCCTGGACTGGGAGCTCCTTGAGGGCAGATACTGTTCCATTACTATGGCATCTCGTGGAACATTATGCCTATTACCTTCCTGCCATCTATTCTCTATTCATTCCTGGAATATAGCCCCAATTTTGCTCGAGGTGTCAATGTGCCAAATTGCCTGTTAGATTCTTCATGGGCAGTGGTGGCCACGTGACCAGTCCTGGCCAGAGAATACAGCCCCAGGAAGGCTTTGCTCCCTGTGAAAATCGCTGCCACTTCCATTTTCCTTCCTGTGATATGAGGCCAGAGGGGAAGCAGACATTTGTAACCATGAACAATAGTCACATGCTAAAAACAAGAGTGGGAGGACAGAAGGAAGAGCAGATACCAATGACCTCGTGAAGGCTGCAGCCCTAGACTCTGGATTCTGGTGATGTCGAAACAAACAAAAACGCCCCTCCTATTAGGCTAAGCTTTCTAGTTGCATTCCTGTGACCCCCACTGAACACAATCGTAATGGAAACAAATCCCCAGAGCTGGCAGAGCACCTGGAAGACACCACAGCATGATGAGCGATTGAACGGACCGCTGACCATTTTCCAGCCTTTGCCTGGACTACCCACCTATCCTGCCCCCCTTCCACCCCATTCTCACCTATGGAAAGGACATTTCTCTTTCAAATCTCGTGTAAATGTCCCCTCTTTAAGTTGTTCTGACCCCTTCCATCCTATGGGTGCCTAGATTTATTCATGCTTGTCATCCACCTACTATTTAAATGACTGTGACTGTGCTACAGCCGTCCACGGTTGATTTGGGCCACTCTTCTTAGAAGACCCTGGAGAGTAGGTCGATAGGTTTATTTGCCCTCTCCACTACCTACTGCCCCCCGCGCACCCTCCCCGAGCCTAAAACACCGCCTTACACATCACAGGTGATCGATAAGTACTTTCAGGATGAAAGCTGCGGCTGTCCAACAGCCCAGCCTGCCTCCTCTGGCAAACCCTGCCTGGCCACGTCACCTCACTTTCTGCACCATCCTTCTGATGATGGCACAGGTTGCTTCGTCTTGGTTTTGTTGCCTATAAATACTTTGAAAGCTCGAATTTGGTGGAAATCACATCCAAATCTGGGTTTCTACTCTCTCCTCCCCACTCCCAAGACATTGTCAGCATCTTATAGACAGCGGAAGGGAAGCGTG
>NW_007775482.1:0-3752 GCF_000696425.1 Galeopterus variegatus | reverse complement strand
GCCGTGATCATCCAGCAGGCCTAAACTGAGGAAGCTTTCCTTCAGGAATAATCTGTGATTCCTACTGTCAGAGCCAAGGGTGACTGTGAGTTGAGACCCCAGGAGTCCACATCTTGGAGGTCCACTGCTGCCCCACCTAACATCTTTCTGTCTCTTACTTCAGGCCTCCCTCAAGCACCCAGCTTTTTCTCTTTGTAAATTAGCAACACCTTATCTAGGCTGCATGGCCTAAGGGTTGCTTTCTGTGCTCAAGGTTTAACCTGGAAGTGTATGAGATTTGACATCCCATTGATACAGGACATTCTCAGTTTCCCTGGGCTGGGGTTTCAGGACACGCCTCTCAGTTTCCAGCCCCTCCCTGAGGTCTCAAGCCCCCTCCTCTGGGATCTCCCCTGGGAGGAAAGTTACTGTTGCCTGTTAGACCTATTTTTAGCACTAACCAGGGAAAAGGAGACCACAAGGGGCTGGCTTATGAAATCCAGTGGCTGAACATGCTCAGTAGAGAGCACAGAACATTCTGGTGCATACAACTGGTAACCACCCCCTTAACTGAATATCCATAAGATAGAGAAACTGTAAAAGTGAATCCCAGCTGAAAGCAGTGTTGTTGTTCACTTTCCTGGAGGCAACCTGCACTTCACTGGCTGAGGTGTGTATATTTTACTTTGCATCTTGCTTTCAGCAAGAAGCTGCTCACTCTCTTGAGCCAGCCTGCACTTTGTACTGAACTTTAAGTATGTTTTTTCTTGTTTTTGTGTTAGACTTGGTGCCTGTACTGAATTTACTTTTGTGTTAAACTTGGTGTGGGCCCCGCTCAGTCTCTGGAGCATGACGCACTCTCTCCATGGAACCTGTATTTCTTATCTATTATATTAAACTTCTTCTCACTGTCTACTGTGACTCTGCCCTTGGATTCTTTCCCGTGGTGGAGTCAAGAACCTGGTAAGAGGACTGGGTGGGTGGAAGCCAACTACCCAGACCCCTGGACCCCCCCCCCCAACATCACCATAAAGAAAATCTTTATGGTGGCTAGGATTCTACGTATACATTCTTCTCTCACCTGTCCTTTAAGCAGAAAACTTTGAGCCACAATTGATTGGCACCTTAGTGGGTCCTAGACGAATGGGGATCAGTGGTGACCATTTCAATAATGCAAGTCACATGGCATCCCTGCTCTCTGGGATTCTTTCTTAAATTATTCCACCTGATACAAACCTTTGTCTCAGGCTCTGCTTTCTGGAAGATACCCCAGCTAAAACAGTTTGCCTCCAGTTTCCTAGACTTGATGCAGGAATGTCAGACTCAGCTTTTCCACTCATGTTTAAAGGCATGGTCTATTGATCATATTGATTATATTGGCATCTGCTTTCAGTACAGCTCCACCTATTCGGTTTGGTGCTATTTTCTGCCTTCTGGTCTCATTTCTATCTTTAACTTCTTTAATCATTATTGTAATTTGAAGTTTTGGGGGTTAAATGGGGAGAGGTGAGAGGTAACTTGGAGATATACTTTATTTTCTTGTGAGGGCTGAGGTGTGTATATTTTACTTTGCATCTTGCTTTCAGCAAGAAGCTGCTCACTCTCTTGAGCCAGCCTGCACTTTGTACTGAACTTTAAGTATGTTTTTTCTTGTTTTTGTGTTAGACTTGGTGCCTGTACTGAATTTACTTTTGTGTTAAACTTGGTGTGGGCCCCGCTCAGTCTCTGGAGCATGACGCACTCTCTCCATGGAACCTGTATTTCTTATCTATTATATTAAACTTCTTCTCACTGTCTACTGTGACTCTGCCCTTGGATTCTTTCCCGTGGTGGAGTCAAGAACCTGGTAAGAGGACTGGGTGGGTGGAAGCCAACTACCCAGACCCCTGGACCCCCCCCCCCAACATCACCATAAAGAAAATCTTTATGGTGGCTAGGATTCTACGTATACATTCTTCTCTCACCTGTCCTTTAAGCAGAAAACTTTGAGCCACAATTGATTGGCACCTTAGTGGGTCCTAGACGAATGGGGATCAGTGGTGACCATTTCAATAATGCAAGTCACATGGCATCCCTGCTCTCTGGGATTCTTTCTTAAATTATTCCACCTGATCCAAACCTTTGTCTCAGGCTCTGCTTTCTGGAAGATACCCCAGCTAAAACAGTTTGCCTCCAGTTTCCTAGACTTGATGCAGGAATGTCAGACTCAGCTTTTCAACTCATGTTGAAAGGCATGGTCTGTTGATCATATTGATTATATTGGCATCTCCAGTACATATTGATTATATTGGCATCTTTCAGTACAGCTCCACCTATTCGGTTTGGTGCTATTTTCTGCCTTCTGGTCTCATTTCTATCTTTAACTTCTTTAATCATTATTGTAATTTGAAGTTTTGGGGGTTAGATGGGGAGAGGTGAGAGGTAACTTGGAGATATACTTTATTTTCTTGTGAGTGTAACAATGTATTTAGAAAGTATGTTTTATTGAGGATTAATTACTTTTATAGTGAGAGTGTCTTCAAAATTATCTAGTCTACCATACTAATTGTGTGTCCTTGGCAAGTGATTAAATCTCTGTGATTCAGTTTTCTCAACTGTAAAACACAGAGAGTAATTATACCCACTGCCTAGAACTATTTTGAGAATTAATTGTGTTTGTATATGTAAGGCTCTTAAAACAGTGCCTGACATATAGTAAGAGCTAAATAAGTATTAGCTATCCATATTATTATTATCTGTATTGTTAAATAATCGTGGAATGAATGATGGATAAGGAGTAGACTTCGTATTTGCAATGTTAGATTTTCAGTGGAAGTGTTGTTAAGAAGTTTTACAGTAGCAGGAAGAAAAAGCAATGGTAAAAAAATATGTTTTAAAGGGTTTAAGTAATGTCATACAAACCCCTTTAACTATTATGTTAAAATAATTATAGTAACTGAACTAGATCTAATAAGACAACCTGAAAAAAAAAAAAAAAGAAAAACAAAAGTAAAAGGTACATTTAAAAGCAAAGCTGCATTACCTAAATATTCTTGGCAGTGCTCTCTTAAGCATTCGATCTGGTGTATGTTGGGCTACCAGACAATCTCTTAAATGAGTAAAGAAGCTGTCTGCGCTCAGTGTTGTCTATGAAGATTTCCGGGAAGGCATTTCGCTGGGGAATATCTCTAAGCTCTCCTTTGGTGAGGACGGTGACAGGATGTTCATTCAGTCAGGGATCTTTTTTCTTCCTTTGTGTAGCTCCACACAAAGAACAGCTTTTGGTTCAGAGCAGGTATTAGTGAAATACATTGAATTAACAAGCAAACAAATAAGGAAATCCCTTGGAGTTGTGAGTTCCCTGAGATTCATTTGCTGGGTAATTTGAACCAATGTTTATTTTACTGATCTGCCAGTTTTTGATATTCCATCTCCTGAGGACTTCCCTAATACCTCCCTCTCTGTCTCTCTGTTTCTCTGTCTGTCTCTGTCTCTGTCTCTCTCAATCTTTGTCTCTCTGTCTCTCTCAGTCTCTGTGACTCTCTGTCCGTCTTTCTCCCTGTATCTGTCTCTCTCCCTGTTTCTCTCTCTCTCATCTGGGGTTTGTGGTCAGTGGTTATCAATCAGAAGCCATGAGTCCCTTTGCCCTCATCCCATTTGGCCACTTTAAAAAGTTTAGGCAAAGTTCTGAGCTGTCTAATGAAAAAGTAGGGAACTAGTGGATCAAATGAATTCTTTTTTTTTTATTTTGTCAATATACAATGTATATGATTATTATGGCCCATCACCGACAC
>NW_007775481.1:2621-3752 GCF_000696425.1 Galeopterus variegatus | reverse complement strand
TTCTTTCCACCCATCACTCTCCATCTGTGTTTAGATCCTGATTAGAAACCCAACATAGGGCCGACCCCGTGGCGCACTCGGGAGAGTGTGGCGCTGGGAGTGCAGCGACGCTCCTGCCGCGGGTTTGGATCCTATATAGGAATGGCCAGTGCGCTCACTGGCTGAGTGTGGTGCCAGCCACACCAAGCCAAAGGTTCCGATCCCCTTACCGGTAACAAAAAGGACAAAAAAAAAAAAAAAAAAAAGACCCAACATAGTTAGTAATTGAACAAAATCGATTGCACGTGCACTTTGGGTCAGGCACTGCTCTGTGTTCTGGGGTAGGGGATAGATGATACAGCAAAAAAAACAGAATGAAAGGATTTCTAATTCTATGGTGCTGGGAATCAGGGTGAGAGTGGAGATGGGTAATACAAAGTAAAGAAAGAAAGAAAAAGGCAAATAGTGCCACAAACAAATTAATACTGTCATTTAAGATTAAGATAGATGCTGTAAAGAAAAGAGTGTAGCTGTAAGGAAAGCATGGCCCATGGAGTATCTTTCTGGTCTTCGGATCTTTGAACTGAAGCCCACATTATGAGAAAAAGGGAGTCACATGACACTGTTGGGAAAGACAGACCTGCAGGCAGAGGGAACTTCAAGTTCAGGTGTCCTATAGCAGGAACAAACTAGGCAATTTCAAGAAAGACAAAGTAGAGTTTGGTGAGCGTTGATCAAAGGGAAAATGGCAGGGTATGGGTTTGGAGCTCATATCATGTAAGATCTTGGAGGTCATGGTAAGTTTGTCCTAAGTTCAGTGACAAAATTGAAGGATTTTAAACAAGTGCACAGCACAATCTGTTTTCTGTTGAAATAAAGATATCACTCTGATTTAATGTTGCCAGATTTAGCAAATAAAAATACAGAACACAAAACATCCCCTTCAATATTTGGAACATAACTTTCAGCAAAAAAAATGTATTCTTTTTGCTTCTGTTTTATACTTAACTGGCTACCCTGTATGTTATCTGGCAACTCTACTCTGGTTCTGTATATATCAGAGGAGGACAGGAATGAAATCAGGAAAAAATAGCTTGAAGAACAGAATGATAATCCCATGTGAGAAATGGCTATGAAAATGTTGACTTGGTG
>NW_007775481.1:0-1058 GCF_000696425.1 Galeopterus variegatus | reverse complement strand
AGGGGGTATATTAGGAGGTGGAGCCTTTGGGAAGTGACTAGGTCATGACGGGGAGCCCTCATGACGGGATTAGGACTCTTTGTGAAGAGACCCCCGAGAGCACTCTCTCTCTCCTTGCCTCATGAGGGTATAGAGAGAGTCAACTGTCTGCATGTGGTGAGGCCTGAACCCAACAGCACTGGCCCCTGATCACAGACCTCCAGCCTCCAGGTGGTGAGAAGTATGTCTCTGTCCTGGACAAGCCCTCCAGTCTACGGCATTTGTTACAGCAGCCAAAACGGAGAGAAACAGAGATTCACAAGGTATACGTCTGACATTGACATAAATCAAACTAATACACTGATAAATAAAACATGCGCTATTATCTTGTCTTCCAGAAACACATTCTTAATGACAAAATTAGATAAGGTCTACTAAGCTACAGTTGTTTAAGGACTGAAAATGGGTAAGTTATAAAGAGATGGCTAGATTCCTGCTTATGCCTGGGTCTTACAGTGAGCTGACAATGACCTAACAAGTGATAATTGAAACACAGACGTCCATAAATCATGAGGCTTTATCTTTATGCCACAGGGTTTATTTTCGCATCCTCATTTTAACAAATTCACCAATTATGTAATTATAATCAAAATGTTCACATAATTCCTGTGATATTGTCAGTAACGATCTGAAGAATTTAAAATGTAAATGTAATTATATTTAGAGTGAATAGAATTAGCATACAATTCCATAAAAATAAAATTAAATGGAAAAATAAAAAGCTAAATATACTTGTGCATTTCCAATTTGTGTTTCTAAAATATTCAAAACTACTAAAATTAAAAGGCAGACTTCTGTTTCTGGCTAAGGTGAAGTTACAGGGACTAAATGAACACTCTTACCTAAAACAAACGAACAAAACCCAGAAAAAAAATGTAGGAAAAAAAAGTTTTTGAAGACACTGGACCTTCAACCCAGGACAGTGATTCATGAGAAACAGTGAAGTGAGCCTACCATTGCCCTAGCTGACCAGGGGAGAGATTTCTGTAAGACTTGTGCACCGTGCACAAATCCCACAC
>NW_007775480.1:0-3752 GCF_000696425.1 Galeopterus variegatus | reverse complement strand
ATACATTGTACCAACGTCTGCTGCTCTTGGTATTGCATTGGGGGAAGCTCAGTGAAGAATCCATGGGATCTGTTTGCCTATCTTTCATGTTTCTGTGATTCTACAAAATATTTTTAATAATCTGCTCAGGTGATTTTAATGAGAGCCACTGATCTTCACTGCTATAACACCGGCATAGCTAACACAAAATAATTAGGTGCAGAAATACGCAAAGCATCTATGGTGCTCCTGATCTCATTACACGACCATCTTCATTCATGCTAGGGTGCATTCCTTCCATGGCCTACATGAGAATGCTTCCATAATAGTGGTTCCCAAGCTTCATTTTCACATTGAACACAAAATAATTAGGTGCAGAAATACGCAAAGCATCTATGGTGCTCCTGATCTCATTACATGACCATCTTCATTCATGCTAGGGTGCATTCCTTCCATGGCCTACATGAGAATGCTTCCATAATAGTGGTTCCCAAGCTTCATTTTCACATTGTAATCAGCTGCAGAGAATCAAAATAAATAAACAAATATTAATGAAAGTAATATGTAGGTATTTCTCCCAGAGATTCTGTTTAATTGGTTAGCTGTATGCACTGACACTGAGTTTTTTTAAAGCTTCTTAGTAGATTCTATGTGCAGCAAAGGCTGGGAAGTACAGCTGTGCTGTCTCCAAACACAGCACTGCAATGACCAGAAAGACACACTTATATCTATTCCTAGAAAGAATCTAGGAAGGCCCTGTATTTTGATTAGTGGATGTCAAATGTTAGTTGTCACTTCTTTGAAACTAGTGCCTCTTCCTCTTTTAAGGCTTTTCTCTTTCTCTTTGATTTTCTGTACTTTGTCTATGATATTTCTAGATATGGATTTCTTTTTAATTTATCCATCTTGGGGTCAGTTGGGTTGGTTGAATCTGTGGATTGATGTCTTGTATCAGATCTTGACATTATTCAGTTGTCATTACTTCAAATATCTCCTCTATCACATTTCCTTTCTCCTCTCCTTCTGTGGGCCAATTAAATATATTTGAAATTCTCACCTTATTTTAATCCTCTTTGACTCTAATTTTCCCTCTACCAATTCTTGGCTCATTAGCTGTTTGATTCATTTCTTAACTGTTCCTTGCTATGCCCTGTCTCATAGGGTCACCCATCACTATGGGATGCATATCCCAGACTCCTGTGACAGTTAACTTCTGGATAAGTTTGGCTGCATTTGGCAAATGAGACATTGGCAAAGGATTAAAAGGTGAAAGCATGGATGAAGCTCTGTCAACATCTCCAGCAACAACAACATTTGCTCTTTAACTCCAGCTCCTGATGGGGAGATATGCTGAACTTCCATGTTCTGTTGGGTGTGTACAGCCCATGGACACCAGTTACTTCACATCTTTCCCTTGATCTCCTGGCTTGGGGGAAGGCTAGTGGCTTTCGATTACTGATCTCTGGTTGTCTCACCATCTCCTATTTGGATTCTCAGCTTTTCCTTACTGT
Source organism: Galeopterus variegatus (assembly GCF_000696425.1). Taxonomy (NCBI): domain Eukaryota; kingdom Metazoa; phylum Chordata; class Mammalia; order Dermoptera; family Cynocephalidae; genus Galeopterus; species Galeopterus variegatus. The sequence goes on along the minus strand of NW_007775480.1, from coordinate 2,262 downwards.
GTAACCAATTCCCTACATTAAGTTCTCTTAAAAGACATTTAAGAGTGATTTTTGTTTTTCTGGTGAATCCTCTTTTCAATTTTTTAATATTTCTTATATCCCATTTTCATCATGAATATTTACTTTTTTAACCATTTCATCTCTGTCTAATCTGCTATTAAATTCATCCATTGAGGTCTTCATTTCAATTATTTTTTCATATCTAAAATTTAGAGTTTACTTAAAAATCAGATGTTACTTTTCATAGTTTCTAGTTTTGTATACCAAATTTACAATTTAAATCTTATCTTCTTGAACAGAGTAAACATAGTTATTACAGAGTGTTTGATAAGCCAAATGTCTGCAGTCCCCATAGGTCTGTTTCAGTTACTTGTTGTTTCTGTTGACTCTTTCTCATGATGGCTTACCTCCTCATGTTCCTCATGTTGATTTTAGGCTGAACATTTTTGTTTAGAAATTATTTATAGAAGTAAAACGAGACATAGGATAAAGTTCTCTTCCTCTGGAGACAGTTTTGTTTACTTCTGGCAGATGCTTGGGGTCATTCATCTTATTTTAAGTACTTTGGGACATCCAGATAGTTAGAATCTGACTCAAAGTCTATGAGTGGGATAGTTTACTTCTGGTGTATCCTGACTCTCAGGGAGCAGTTCTTTGGAGTTCTAGACAAAGGTAGTGGATGGTATATCAGAGTCCCAACCATTGGCATGCCCCAAGATCTAAGTTTTGTTATATGGGTACCATGTAGGAACCAAAAGCTCATCTCGGACTCTCAGATGTGGCTTCCAGTTTAGCATACACTCCCAGAGCAAAAGTAGATCCATATCCCTGTCATATCCAAGGTGTATGTCTTCATTATTTTGTTAGCTCTTTGTTGCTTATATACATACTCTGCTTTGTTTGTGTTCTGCTGTTGGGCACAGATCCAAACAATCTAGTCCTCCACAGCACACAATGGAAGTCCAAGTTTTGTTCTTCAATAAAGCATACATCAAGCTAAGCAAGCACATAGAGAAATAATTCAGAATGGGACATTGACCTAGTCATTTGAGTCTATTTTGGTGATTCCTGGATTGACAGATGTCACAATAGAATTGACCTGTATGAGCCTTGGGCAAAATACCTTCTGAACCACAACACTCTTCATCTGTGAAATAAAAGGAGAGATTACATGTTATCTAAGGTCCCCTGAAGTTCTAACTTTATATTATCCTATTACTTTAAGTTGTGAAATATTTCAGTCATGCTTTAGAAGCTGCAGGAAAATCCTGAATTCATATGCCAATGAGAAATGGGAGTAATTTCTAGATTCTATAATGTGGCATAGTACCTGTTCACAGCCTCTCATGTATGGGATAGAATGCTACCTAAGTTTGCAATGACTCCATTTCCTGACCTGTGCAACACAATGGGCCCTCTCACCTCCATTCCTAACTGCCCTTAGTACTAAATAAAATTCATACTTTCCCCAATATTCTATTCAGGATCTGGCTGAATATACACCACAAGCTTGATGCCAAAGAATATTTTTTCATAATTCAGTAATAGCAGAGAAAATAAAGAATTGACTCAATATTAACCCATATGGTCAGTTTATTGTGGACCATTAAGAAGGAAGTATGTTTTGAGCAGCTGGAAATGAGCTGGATGTTAGCTGAAGAAGTCCAGGCAACTGTCCAAACAAGCATTAGGTACACTGAAAATCAGGATGCGTATCTCTGCTGAATCAATTGTTGTATCCGGGGTACATGCCTTTTATGGCTCTTAAAATTTATGCAGAAGTTAATGCATTTAAACTATTTAGAACATTCAATTTGAGGTAAGTTGGATTTCTCAGATGTTTCCAACCAAGTCTTAGTTTATCTGCTATGACTTTTCTCAATACATGTGGCATCTTCTTTCTTTTTTCAAATAAAATCACATAATATATTCAGCAATTTCAAGGGAACATTGTGGTTGAGAAGCTGACTCAGATACACAGCTGGCTAACCCCAAGATATTTCGGAAATGGTGCATATCCCTAATAACAAATGTGGCTGTTCAATGATAAATTTATTCCTCCATCCATGGAGAAATCGCTGAGAAGCTGACTCAGATACACAGCTGGCTAACCCCAAGATATTTCGGAAATGGTGCATATCTCTAATAACAAATGTGGCTGTTCAATGATAAATTTATTCCTCCATCCATGGAGAAATCGGTATCTGATGCCAAGGCTTGATGACCTCTGCTTTCACTGCCAACTTCTCGTCTTGTTTTAGG
>NW_007775479.1:2401-3752 GCF_000696425.1 Galeopterus variegatus | reverse complement strand
TGGCTGCTGTCCTGGGCGGGGGTGGCTCCAGCCCCGGCCCCCCGGCCCAGCTGCGCTCCTGCGGCTCTGACACCGCATTGACATTCTTCCTGCCTGTGTCCGCCAAGAAGTAAACCCCAGAGGAGATCGCGTAAAAGGCCCTGAACAGCTCCCCTCTGCTGCGGCCAGGGTGTCATGCTGCCCACGCCAGGCAGCCCCCTCCTCTCAGTGCTCTGGGGTTTTATTATCTCATTGACCCTCAGGGTTCCCAGAGCACAGGCCAGGCCTCAGTGGGCCAGTTTGGAGGTCCTTGGACGTCCACCCCCAGACGTGGGTTCCGGCCGTGCACCCTCCTGGCTCTGCACAGCCCTCTCCTCCCAGAGTGTCTGCCTGGATTGGGCTGTGGCTCCCACCTGACGCAGCTGCACAGAGTTGTCACCATTGTCTCCTGCCTGCCCCTTCTCTGTGGCCACCAGCCCCTCCTGCAGGCCCTGGCTTCATGCCTACCCCCCTCGCTCTGAAAGCTTCCTGTGTCTTGGGTGCCTCTTCCCCCCGCACTCGAGGCTGGCAAAGCGTATCCCTTCAGGTCCGAGCAGACTGAGTCCCCAGTTCCAGTCCTGTGCGTAGTGTCAGTGCATGTGGAAGTAATAACTGTGCAGTGAGAGGCACAGGAAGGGCATATGGAGCCTGGCAGCATCAACAAACACCTCAGTAAACTTTCCCTTGTTATCGTCACCCGCTGGGGGCTGGGGCTGTGTGGCCGTTCCTGAGTCTGCTCCTGGTCACAGCCTCCTGGGCAGCCAGGTGTGACCATGTGGCCAATCCAGCAAGGAAACATACAGACCAGAGTCTGGTAAGTAGCGTGTCTGTTCCATTCTCCTCCTCCTTCTGCAGCAACCTGGGAGGTCTGGTGATGGAGATGAGGAGCCACAGAGCAGAAGAGCTGGGGTCCCTGAGGCCCAGCCTGCAGGAGAGGCTTCTGGAAACCAAAACACTCCTTTCAGGTGTTCTGTGCGTGAGAAGTGACCTTCCCTTGTGCAAACCTCGGAGACCGGGGGTGGTGATGTGGTTATAGCAGCTCACACGGCCCTGTCTGTGCAGTAGCCAGCACTGAGGCTGGATCCTCACTAGTGAGGACCACGGGCCATCTGCGCTGTCAGAGCCTCCCTGTCAGCAGAGACTCGGGATGGAGGCAGGTGGGGTGTGGCGTTCACGCTCTCAAGCTGTGCCCGTCAAGTAGCTGGTGGCAGATTTCCTGGCACAACCTTTCACATTGTTGCTCCATCCTGAATAGAAGCAACCTGAAATCTAATGCCTCAAGAGCCCCTTGTGCTGGATGACTAGAGGAATCGCCACAGAGTTTAGGTTTAAA
>NW_007775479.1:0-870 GCF_000696425.1 Galeopterus variegatus | reverse complement strand
AGCTCCAAAATAATGTTCTTTGATTCCAAGTCCTGCATCCTGGGCACAATTGGGCATCTGGGCCCTCAAAGCCTCAGGCAGCCTCATTCCCATAGCTCTGCCAGGCACAGCCCATTGGGCTGTGCTGGTGCCTGCAGCTTTTCCAGGCCAGTGTTGCATGTTGCCAATGGCCCTGCAGTTCTAGGGTCCTGGCGGCAGCCCTGCTTCATTGGCTGTACTAGACATTTCCCTGGTGGGGTCTCTCTGTGTGGGCTCTGACCCCACTTTCCTGCTTGGCATTGCTCTAGTAGATGGCCTCTGCAGTGGTTCTGCCCCTGCAGCAGGTCTCTGCCTGGGCCCCCAGGCTTTTCCATACATCCTCTGGAATCTGGGTGGAGGCTGCCATGCTTCCACTGCTCACATGTCCTGCTGGCCTGCAGACTTAACACGATGTGGATGCCACTGAGTTTTCGGGCATCTACTCTCCAGGGCTGCTGCAGGAACCGCACTTGGGGCTGCTCTAGCCAGAGCAGCTGGGATGCAGGGAGCAGGTTCCCAAGGGCAGCTGCACCCCAGGTCTGTCCTCTGGGACAACTCAGTCCTTTTAGGCCTCAGGGCCTGTGATGGGTGGGGCACCCTTCCAGACTTCCAAAATGCCTACAGGGCTTTACTCTCATTTTCTCCACTTTTAGCATCTGGCTGCCTCACTGCCAAGATAATGTCTTTAGCAACCAGTTTATCTGCTTCACCCTTGCATTGTTCTGTGGCTCTCTGCTTCTTTACCACATGGCCAGGCTGCAAATTTTTCAAATCTTTATGATCTGCTTCCCTTTTATTTTTATTTTTATTTTTATTTTTTTTTTAATTTTTATTTTGTCAATATACAATGTA
>NW_007775478.1:2285-3753 GCF_000696425.1 Galeopterus variegatus | reverse complement strand
CATGGGATCATTGTGGAGGTGGAACGAAATCAGAGATGTGAGAAGAACACTGTACAGCAGCCCAGAGTAGAGTCGAAGTCCTGGCCAAGTTCTGGCTCTACCACTTACTAGAGCTGTGTGACCTTGCTGTTGTCACTCAGCCTCTCCCAGCCCCAGTTTCCTACTCCACAAAATGGCAATAACTGTACTTGGTCATGGGTATCCTTGGGGAGAGGCTTAAATAATGTTTAGTCCATGTTAAAAGTGCTTTGCAAAATGTAAGCCACCTGGGAGTGCTACACTGGCTGGTAGGGGTAGAAATAGGAGTCTGGGGGAATAAGGGGACTCTCTTTCCCTAAAATAGAAACCTGCAGGGGTTTGGGTGGAGTCTTGCTGGGGGCTCTTGGGTAGGGAGGAGAAGAGCAGCTCTTGTCAAAATTCTCCTTTGGAGTCCCAACTTGGTCCTGCCCTGGACACTGCCAATCCTCCTCACCCTGCTCTATTTTGTCCCCAACACTTAAGACATTGCAACGTTCCATATAGTTTAGTTATTTATTACGCCGTTTAGAGTCTGTCTCCCTGGTTCAAAGGTAAGGCCTACAATGGCAGGGAACTGTTTCATTCCCTGATAGATCCCACACACCTAGAGCACAGCCTGGCAATAAGGAAGTGCTCAGGAAATAGAAGTCAAATGAATGGATGGATTTATGAGTGAGGCTAGGATTCTGTGTCCTGAGAATAACTGAGCTGAGGTTGGGGAGATGCTGGTGTTGGTGGGGAATCGGATAAACCGAGGGCATCAGTCACTCCAGCAGGGAGCTTGCCGCAGGGAGAAAGAAAGTACAGCAATTTGGGGTGCAGAGCACAGCATCCATTCTTCAAGGGAGGACAAGCCCCCGGGATTGTCCTGGAACCCAGGGGCATCCACAACCTTGCTGCATTTCCCATTCCTAACTAGCAACCTGATGAAATGCCTCTGATCAGAGCAATAACCACCATCCCAGAGCTGCTGCCTTTGGAGGTGTCTGCCTCCTGCAGCTCTGGCTGGAGACAATTTTTCTCTTCTGTTCATCATGACAACGGTGACAAAAAATACTACGACGGCAGACAAAAGGCCCTCCAGCCCCCCAGAGCTGAAGTAGGTGCACTGTCGGCAGTGTCTGTGTGGAGGGGACAGAAGCTACAGCCTGCATGGGGCACGGAGCTGCCCTCTGACTCCTCCTAGACTTGGGCATGTTGGCCGGCTTTCTCGGTAACCAGTGCCACTCCTGGCCAAGGTAGGTAGGGCTGTGGCAGCTGCCCCCTGCCCACCCAGCAGCAGGCAGAGTCTCAGGGTCCTATGTGCTTGGGAAACCGATAGGTACTACCGAGAGGGGCTGGCGTTCCATCAGGGGCTGCGTGTGTCAGGCGTCTCGTTGAGTGCTTTCCCCTCCTCTTGACAGCCCTGTGAAATAGCTACTCTTGTATTCAAATGAGGAAATGGAAAATC
>NW_007775478.1:0-675 GCF_000696425.1 Galeopterus variegatus | reverse complement strand
AACAGGATCGCAACCCTCGGCGTTGCTCCCGCGCCTCGCTCAGCCAGTGAGCGGGAACCGGAACCGGTCTGTATGTGTGATCCGAACCCTCGGGCGGGAGCGCCACCATGCTTCCCAAGCAGCGCACTATCCAGTGCGCCACCGGGCCGGCCCTACAAATCCTTTAACAGGAGAATTCCTTAACCTAAAGGCATACACATCCCTCAGGGTGAAATTCCAGGTTTTCTGACAGGAAGATAGTATGGCAGGGTAGGCCCCAGCTGGCTTTAACATGTGGGGCACTATTGCACATGTAACCAGCACTTCCCAGGATGCGGAACTATTGCCCAAAGTCCCATAGCTACTGGGGGGCACAGCAGGGACTGGAACCCAGGCCAGTTGCTTTGTGTGACATGCTCTTCCTGCGCAGCNTGTGCCTGCAATGGCTGCACTTGGCTCTGCTGTGGCTCACAATGGAAGTAGAGGAAAGGGAGCATGCTCTCAGGTAATGATGGGCTGGGTGAAGGTGAAACGGCCTGTGAAGGTCACTGCCACTGCTTGGTGAATGATCTGTCCGCATTTCAGCCTCAGTGGGAAAGTGATGGAGGGTGTAATTAGGGCCTGAGATGTGCCTATGGGGGCTGCTGTGCTGCTCGAGGAGGCTGGAGACACAGATGTAGTCTCTGTCCTTCCAGA
>NW_007775477.1:0-3753 GCF_000696425.1 Galeopterus variegatus | reverse complement strand
ATGGCTCACTCGGGAGAGTGCGGTGCTGATAACACCAAGGCCATGGATTCAGATCCCATATACGGATGGCCAGTTTGCTCACTTGGGAGAGTTGTGTTGACAACACCAAGTCAAGGGTTAAGATCCCCTTACCGGTCATCTTTTTTAAAACAAACAAACAAAAACAAAATATGTTTGGCTAAAAACTAAGTGCCTAATAGCAGAAAAAGTTATATAAGTTATAATATATACACTTCAAAGAGTACTATGTAGCTGTAAAAAGCAGTGCTTAAGGGCTGGAGTTAGCTCAGTTGGTTAGCTTGGTGCTGATAACACCAACATCAAGGGCTGATAACACCAAGGTCATGGGTTGGATCCACTACCAGAAGCCAGAAAACAAACAAAATGTAATGCTTACTCATACTGGCCAGCAGTCAAAACAACAACAACAATAACAAAACAAAAAAAAATGCTTACGTAGTTTCTAAAAACAGGGCAAAAGCTTGTTACAAAGTTAGTTTTTTAAGTGTAAAAGGTTGTAAATACAATACAGTCACAACTATGTAAAGATCTTAATAAAATCATTTTTAAAATAGTTAATATTCATCTTTGCATGGCATATAAGTGGGTTTTTCTTTACACTTTCATGCGTTTTTCAAATTTTCTATCATGGGCATGTTCATTTGTATTAGAATACAGTCTTCATTATGTTTTTTTTATCCAGATATTAAATAAATTGCTTTCATATTGGTTAATAAGGATAAAAACACATAATCCCTAAAATAATGATAAAAAGTAATATTCTGAAAGGAATTAGTGTACAATGAATGAGTTAACTCCTGACCACTCAACTTTAAGTTAAACCTAGAGTATACAATGTAGAAAATGGTGAGGTTACTGTAGCTTTGTGGTTAACTTCATTTAACCTCAGCCACTGTAGAAGTGGATCCCTTGAAAGCCCCCATGAATTCCTTCACCTTCATCCTTCACTCTCTCTTTCCTTTCCAGCTTCCTATTTTATTTCCATACCTCCCTGATGTCCTAAATCAATGGACAGGAAAGGAGGAAAAAATGAGGCAGGTCAAACTTAAAGGCAGAGGAAAGATTCTTTTTTTCTTACTTCCATCTCTGCAGGCAGGGAGGTCCTTTGGACAAGTTCTGAGAAACAGAACTATTTCATGTGGCTGAGCACTCAACTACTTCAGCCAAAGGAACTTGTGACCCAGTTGTGGGAGTGGAGTTGAGCCCACTTTTATTTCTTACAGTGATTTTTTTAAAAGGCACTGGAGCATGAACAGTTTCTTCTTTTTCTTTCTTTTTTTTTAACAACTAAAACTTCATGATAATGATTATTAATATTACCTCGTTAACATTTTGTGACTTTGATCGAGGCCTAAAGCAGCTTTTCTGGCATAAGATTGTTGCAGTATCATATTCAACAAAGGGTTAGCAGACAAAGCTTAGTTAAGAACATAAGGCAGTACATATCTGGAGGCCCTCCTAAGATCTCCCAAAGGACACCCAAAATTTTTTAAAAAGTAAGCTATATTTCATGATCCAAGCAATGTTTTCTCAATCTTGTTTAAAATGTTGAGGAGGAAAACTGTCTGGGAAATTTTGCCTCTGCTGTTTATTTTGTAACATACAATTTATGCAATTATAAGACAAGCCCCCCCTAAGTACTACTTGTAGGGAAGAAAAATAAATATTTGCAATCTGGGAAAGAAGAACAGTAACAGATGTATGTCCAGCATACAACTCTCCCTGGGGCTTCAGGAAGTCTGGCAGAGGAGGTCTTGAAATGAGAGTTTCCAGGTAAGATAGGGAAAGGAGAGGGACTCAGGCAGGGAAGATCATGTTCAAAGGCACCGCAGCTGTGTGAAAGAGAATCTTCAGGAAAATGAAAGCTTCTTGTAGAGAACAGCTGAAGGCAAGGACAGAGAAGCAGGCCTCTGCTACATCACAGACTTAGATGCAGCCTAAGGACTTTGAATGTATTGAATGAACCAGGAGTATCAGAGTGACCTCAGAAACAGTTTTACCATGCTAGCGCAGCTGTTTTGGAATAGTTTTAGGTTTGAATGCCTTTAGGTGGGACAGGTATTCTGCAGGTCCATACAGCCTCCTGCTTTGCTGTATTAATCCCCATGGCTTTATACATTTAACTGCCTGGTAGTTTTTTGAGATTGTAGATAGATAAGGGAAAGCCATGAAAAGACTGGAATAGGCCAGAAGCAAGATCAGATTTGCAATTTAGATAGGTAGTTCAGGCAATAAAGCAGACAGGTGCTGTGACAGTTGGCAGCATGAACAAGGGGGAAGAGCTGATCACAAAGATATTTAGAAGATGGAATCTACAGGAGACCTGGCAACTGATCATATGTGGAAGATGAAGAAGGAGGTCTACAGGGGCTTCTAGGGTCTTGCTCTGGTAAAAGTGTTCTGGTTGTCATTCACTGAGATGGGGGCTTTGCAAAAGATGTAGCAGGGTGAGGCAAGGAAGAGATGTTAGTTCAGTTTGAGACCAGGTAATTCTGATGGCCCCGTGGGACATTTTTGTCAAGCTGTCCAGTGGGCTAGAGATATAGACCCCAAGGACATTTGGCTTCACCTCTGATCCAGATCCAAGCCAGATTGTTGGATGTGAGTTTCTCTTGGCACTGTTTGTTCACCAGCTTCTTTGGCTGTATCCCAGGGAGAAGCAGGATTTCTGTTCTTACTCGTCCCCTCCTACCCGAGTTCTCCATTTGTATCCATCATGCAGGGGTTTTAAGGAGGAGTGGTGTAATTAGGTTTTATCTCGAGATTATTCCATTCCCTCTCTCTCACCCTTCCACCCACTGGCCCATGTTTGCTTGTGCTGCTGTTGTTAGTAGGCAACTGTGCCTACATGGTTAACCACCCAACAGCCTGTGCTAAGATCTGTGGGCTGCATGCAAATGTGAGCTGCCACCAGCATGAGGTGGCGGACACCCAGCCTTGGCTGTGAGCACACCTGGCATAGAAAGCTTCCCTGTCACATGAAGACCAGCTGACTTATCTGTAATAGGCCTGCTGGAGGGGGTGGGGCTCAGGCTGGGCTGTTTGTGGGGTTGGAACTAATGGCAAAAACCATTCTTAGAAGCTTGGCAGGACACGTGCAAAGGAACAGCCACTTCTCAGGCTGTAAAGTATTTGCATTGCCTTCAGAAACTGGAAGATTTTTTCTGTAACCTGAGAGGCATTTGGGCTCTAGAAATAAAATTTACCTTGAGCGTGCCTCAAAATGATCACATTCTTGGCTTAATGCTGACAGTTTAAGTTGTCAGAAAGAATGAGACAAATGAACAGGAGGAGCCTCCAGAGGCTGTGGCATCCCGTTGGCATCCTCAGTGGAACCCCAGGGCAGCTTCCCGGTTCTTTAGGTCATCCAAGCACCATCCTCTGAAGGGATGTGAGGGAGTATCCAGATTAAGGGTAAGAGAGGTTCACAGAAGCACATTGGGTTACATTTGTATATCTGTGTTTATTTTAATTGTTACAGTGCTTGTTGTTAAAAAAAAAAAAAAAGGAAAAATAATCCCAACACTCCCAAATCCTCTCCAAATCCTTTTCCTTGTATACATATACAAACATTGTCTTTATTATAAAATCGAGATCATGTTTTACATTTGGGGATTTTGTTTCCTATTTAAATCAAGTTATAATTTATGTAAAGTGTACTGTATAGATGTTAAGCGAACATTTTGATGAGTTTTGACAAATGTATACCCACCCTGTACTTTACTCCCCACA
>NW_007775476.1:2914-3753 GCF_000696425.1 Galeopterus variegatus | reverse complement strand
GAAGCTTCCCTCAGCTCCTGGAGGTCACCATCACTCCCTCCCAACACAGGCAACCCACAACATGGCAGCTTGCCTCTTCCAAACCAGCCAGGCAGAGAGCAACTGGGGCAAGATGGGGCCACAGTCTTATACAACTCAATCATGTGATGATGTCCATGTAACCATAGACGTCCAGCCACTTTCGTCATATTCTACTGGTTAGAGGAAAGTCCATGGTCCTGCCCACTCTCAAGAGGAGGGGGCCACACAGACAAGAACACCAGGAGGTGAGGATCATGGAGACCACTTTAAGTGTCTGTCTGCTGTAACGTACAATGGCTAAATTCAGGAATTAATATCGATTCTATCCTCAGTGTATCAGCACCTGATGTTAGCATGTCCCATTATTGGTGACATTAACTCTTATCATTTGGTAAATGTGGTGTCTAGCAGATTTCTCATCTGTTAGATGGATCAATTTTGCCTTTGTAATTCTTAGGTCATGGCCTGTTCCTCATCAAAATTTCACCCCATAATTTTAGCAAAATTGATGATTCTCTGCTGGAATCAGTTATTACCAGGATAGTTGCAAAATGATGATTTTTTTAACCCCATCATCCTTCTTTTAACTCTATCATCCAACATTTATTAGTTGGCATCCTGCTGTAAGAAAGAGCATTCTCTCTTTCTGTATGTTTGTGAGTGTTTCCCTGTTCGCCGGGTGGTCAGGCTGTGCTGTAAGATAGAATATAACTTAAGTGCAGCCAATGTTGAAAGGCATATAAGTGCCACCCAGGAGAGACACCAATGCATGATTCGAAGTCTCTGGGAACAGACAGCAAGCACTCCTGGCTCAAGTG
>NW_007775476.1:0-1217 GCF_000696425.1 Galeopterus variegatus | reverse complement strand
AGGTCCACATGCAGGTTGGAGATCATCCAGGTCACTCCTCCATTTGGCTAAAGAGGCCTCTTGGACCTCAATGAGAGGAATGCCAGCTCCAGGTCACACACTTGGCCAGCAGCAGAACCAGGTCTGGATTCCTGCCTCGCTCCTGCACCTCTCATCAGTACAGCTTGTAATAAGGTGCCAAAAAGCATCCTTTCCTTTTAACAGAAAAGATTTTATAAACACTCACCGTGTCTTGCTGACTGTGGCTTGGCACGGGAACCACACGTTCTGACCAAGGCCACTGGCAAGTGTTCCCAGCACCAGGGCCCACTGGCTTTCAGTCAAAGCCATAAGCTTGAAGTTGCCAGTGGGTGGGCCCCCAGTTAGCAGAGTCACCCCAGGTGACCAGCTCTTGAGTTCTGAGCACGTACACGTCTGGTTCCCAGCCAATCCTCCATGTGTTCTTGACCACTGATCATCGATCTATCTTCAGGGCACTCAGTTTCAGGGGCTGCGGTGACTCAGGGAGGGGCAAGGTCTCCATCTCTGCCCTGAGGATCTCTGTGTCTCTTTCACTGTGAGAGCACTAGCAGTATTACTCTGTGCTCATCCAAAAACAGTTTTCTAAAACTCTGGTCACGAGCTTAGCTGTGGGTCACTGAGGCCTTAATCCATGCCCAACATCTTGCACACTTCCTCTCTAACCGTGGCAACCACCTTGCAAAGAAGCTATAATTATCTCATCATTTTTCAGGTGAAAAACTAGCAAAGAAAGAAGCAAGCAACTTTTGTAAAGTCATACTGGGGGGTCAAGTGAGAGAGCTGGCAGCTGAACTCTGTCCACGGACTCTGAGCAGGAATCTCCCCTCCGCGAGGATCAAAGGACATTTATAGGCCCAAACGGCCGAGCAGAAGGCCCTGGTCACTCATTCTTCGCTGCCCATCGGCCGGCTTGGCCCTCCCCCAGCCCCTCCCTGTCCTCCCTGTCCCCACCCGCCACCCCGCGGCTGGCTGCTCAGGTGGGTCCTTGCTCCCGTCCACCAGCGGCAGCATCTTCTCGACTTCCTGCCTCCCTAAAAAGACTTAGTTCCAGTTCTCAGTTTTTAAATCCCAGAAATTGCCTGGCAGGGCAAGCCCACAAGTGTCCTTCTTTTGGTGTGAGGCAGACAGCAGGCCACACTAGAGGTCTCCGCTTGCGCACTTTGGAACTTTGCCTGGGGGCTGCTTTCTAAGGGTGG
>NW_007775475.1:0-3753 GCF_000696425.1 Galeopterus variegatus | reverse complement strand
GCTCTCAGGATCGCGCTGTTTCCTGACGCGGGCGCTCCAGACCCGTCGCCATTTTTTTCCCGACACCAAGTCTCTTTAACACTTCACCATTTCATAAAGTCATTCCATGAATTCATGTTTTCAAAGACTTTATCTGTTTCTCATCAGATAATGAGGAATTACCTCTGATGTTTTCTTTCCTTTTATTTTGACCTTGACAGGGCTCATCTGAGTCTCTGGTACAAATTCACCAATCAAATAAGTCACCTCTCCTCAATAATTTTCTTCCTGACATATAAAGAGAAAAATGTTTTCCTTTTATAGAAACATGAGAGGTAGAGAATGTATACTTTTAACAGTACACATAGTAGAGAGCCAGTAAATAAATGACTAATAATATTCTGAAAATAAAATTACAGTGATAATGCACTATACAAAGTACAAAGTGATAATGCACTGTTAGCTTTTTACTGATAAAAAAAAAAACACACCAATATCTAATGGCTTACAATGTAAACTTTTATATTTTGCCCAGGCTAACTGCGGGGTGCACATCAGCTGAAATTCTACTGTGCTCAGCTGGCCTCACCTGGGCTTGGTTCTAGGCTGTGGGCTGTGTTAAGTTTCCTTCAACTGTCTTCTCATTCTGGGATCTGGGCTGAAGGAGCAGCCAAGCCAAACCATGTAACTGCAGTTAAGTGTCTGCTTGGTTGTATCAAATGCCTTGTACACTTATATCCCTTTGGCTAAAGCATTTCACATACCCAAGCTAAATACCAATGAATCAGGGATATACACTCCTCCCAAAGGTTACTTGAGAAAGTATGACAATGAGAAAACACATATAATTCTAAGAAGGGAGTCAATAGTTGGGGCCAGTAATCCAATTATAACAGTGACTTGAAACAAGTCTCTTCTCTAGGGGCCACATTTTTTAATCCATAAAATATGGGAATGAAGATTTCTCCTCCCAAAGTGTCTTAGCTTCTGTATTAGGGTTCTTCAAAGAAAAAGAACCACTAGGATATGCATAGATGTATATGTATCTGTGTGTGTATTTATATATGTGTGTGTGTATTTATATGTGTGTGTGTGTGTGTGTGTGTATAGAGAGAGAGAGAACAAGAGAGAGAGAGAGAGAGAGAGAGAGAGAGAGAGATCAGGAATGAACCAGTGCTGTAGTTCAAGTCTGAAGGCCATCTGCTGCAGAATTCACTCTTGCTCAGAGGTTATCAGTCTTTTTATCCTATTCAGGCCTCCAACTGATTGGATGAGGCCCACCCACATTATGAAGGGTAATCTGCTTTTGGTATAACAAAGTCCACCAATTTAAATGTTAATATCATCCAAAAACACCCTCCCAGAAGCATCCAGGGTAATGTTTAATCACATATCTGGACACCATGGCTCAGACAAGTTGGCACATAAAATTAACCTTCATAGCTTCCCCTACAGAAGGCAAGCCCTGGCTCATTAGATATGGCCAGTGGTACTTCATTCTCCAGACTCTTTCTTCTGACTTCAGATCACCTCTGTGCCCTCATTACCACTTCATGGAGAAAAAGGTGCTGCTTTCCCCATAGAGGCTCCAGATCCATCCTCCTGTGAAAATTCTTATCCTGACGGTAGGTCCCTAGGGATAAAACTCTTTTCACCTTCTTCTCCTCCCCATGCTACACTATTGTACTTATCACCCCCTGAATCAGATTATATCTTTATTTACCTCATTAGCATTTTGAATGTCTTAGTTCCCTCTTTGTATAATTTATTTTATTTTCTCTAGAAATTGTTCATCTTCTCCAAAAACCAGAACAGATATACTGTCTGCTTCTCCTCTAGCAGGATAGCCACATTATAATGTATCAAGTTTGGCTGGGTCTTGTCTCTGGCATATTCATTACTGGGACAGTGGTTCTATATTTTGGGGTAAGGTTGGGTTATCAGGAGACATATTGCCTCTTCTTGACACTTTCTTGTTTAATTGACTATTTGCTTGGCATGTTCCACCCTAACAATGGCAAACACTAGCTTTTTGGACCATTTTTTTGAGTTTTTCTATACCAAATCCAGACAAAGGCATTACAAGAAAAGAAAGCTACTGACCAAGTTTTTTGTTTATTTGTTTGTTTGTTTTTTATGAACAGAGATTTAAAAATCTTTAACACGATATTAGCAAATCAAATCCAGCAATACATAAACAAGATAATGTGTCATGTCTAAATTGCATTTATCCCATGAATGCAAGGTTTGGGTAATATTCAAATATCAATATAATTCACTATATTATCAAAATAAAAGAGGTAATCAATTGTGATCATCTCAATAGATGCATCAAAAATATTTGACAGAATTCAAAATTTATTCCTAATAAGAACACTTAATAAAGTATAAATAGAAGAAAATTTCCTTAATTTGATATTTGAAACATCTATTTATAAAACCTACAAACAATATCATACTTCGTGGCTAAAGATGAACTTATTCTGCCTATGATTAGAGTAAGACAAAGATGTTTGCTCTTACCTTTTCAATTCAGTTTTGTATTGGAAGTCTTAGCTAGTGCAATAAGGCAAGAAAAAGAAATGAAAAATATAAAAACTGGAAAAGAATAATTAAGACTATCTTTATTAACAGATAATAGAATCATGTATGCAAAAAAAATATCTGAGGGAATCTACCAAAAGCTACTCAAAGTTAGCCAGGGTGCAAGATACAAAATCAATTTACAAAAATTAATTGTAGGTATATATACCAACAAGAAACAATTAGAAATTGAAATTGATAGAACATTATCAAATACAGTGGAGTGAATATATAAAAGAACTAAGGATAAATTTGACAAAAGATGTGAAACATCTGCACATTGAAAACTGTACATAAAACATTGCTGAGTGAAATTAAAGAACACCTAAAAAAAAAAAATGGGGAGTTTTGCCTTGTTTGTGGGTTAAAAGAACCAATATTGTTAAGATGTTAATGCTCTACACTTTTTTTTTTTTTGCCTGAAGGAAGCAAAGTTTTCTTAGACACAATAAAAATTGCATGAACCGTATAAGAAAAAAAATGCATGGGGCTTCCTCAAAATCTTAAAAACACTCGGAGCGTGGCCTAGGACAGGTCAGGGTGGCTGCAGCTGCACCGAGGAGAAGGGGGTGCCACCTTCAGGACCCCGGCTCTTGGCATTTTGCACGGCCTTATTCTTCATTCCTTTGTGTTCTCAGGGCTCACCTGCTTGATTGGCAGCCCCAGGGAGAGTAGGGCCGGGATATTGCAGCTCTTGTCCCTCTCGGCGAGGGAATGTGCTGTCCGGAGAGCTGCAGCACCCTGAGAGTTTCCCTATGGTATATACCAAGAAGCAGAATTGCTGAAGAAACCCTTTTAAAAGTTGAAAAATGAGCAGAGAGCCTTCACCAGACACCAAAGCTGCAGGCACCTTCATCTTGAAATTCCAGCCTCCAGAACTGGTTAGGAGAGACCAAGATGGCGACGGGTCTGGAGCGGCCGTGACAGGAGACAGCGCGATCCTGTGAGCCATGCGCTGTGATACCAGAGTATTGATTGCATTTCCAAGAGCAACAAAAGGCGAATAATTCTTTCAACAACAATCCTACATCGACAAACAAGCGGCAGCAGGTTCGAGGTTTTGGGGCCGACACAGAGGAGGACTCCTGAGAGTGCCCAAGCCCAGCTGCGGGAACAAGCAATCAGCCCAGTCATCAAAGGCCAGGAAAGCCAGCAAAGGACTGCGCTGAGGCGGAGTGAAGCGCGCCAGAC
>NW_007775474.1:3402-3753 GCF_000696425.1 Galeopterus variegatus | reverse complement strand
GTATAGAGAGTCTCATTCCTCTGCCCATGTGTTTGCTAGATGTGGCCTCAGGGACCCAGACATCTGGAGCCTGGGCACATTTTCTCCATTTCTGATATATACTGTTTTAGATATTTTTTTTTCCCCTTTTTGTCTTTTTTCGTGACTGGGAACGGGATCGCAACCCTCGGTGTCGCGCCCGCACCGCACTCAACCAGTGAGCAGACCTGTCTCTATATGGGATCCGAACCCTTGACGGGAGCGCCGCCGTGCTCCCAACGCCACACTCTACCGAGTGCACCACCGGGCCAGCCCACTGTTTTAGATTTTATATTATTCATTGTATCGATGATGTTCATAGAAGAAACTTCA
>NW_007775474.1:0-2365 GCF_000696425.1 Galeopterus variegatus | reverse complement strand
GCCCACTGTTTTAGATTTTATATTATTCATTGTATCGATGATGTTCATAGAAGAAACTTCAAATAAGAATGGGAACAAAGACATGGAAATTGAAAATTCTAAATTCAAATTTCAGTTCCATAAATAATTTATGAATAATCTCAGAAATGAAGATAATAATAAGGCTTATACTATGGTGGTTTCTGAAGATAGTTAAGATTTATTTACTATTTTGAAAGATATCGTGCCAGTTGTCAATCCTCTGCCTCTCAGCTCCAAATTCACCGTTCAGTAGCTGCTCTGTAATTTCTCCTATACAGTGAGTGCAATGTTAAGCTTTGTCGATAGAGAGTGCTGGAAGGATGTTGCAGGAGAAAGAGGGCTTCTCTTCTTGATTCCTGACTGATAAATTTAGCATGAATTTCCCATGTAGAATAAAAGCTCTATGAGGTCACAGACTTTGCCTGTTTTGTTCACCTGTGCTGTATCTGCTGTCCCTGGACCAATGGTACATGTGGCACATAATAGGTGCCCCATATTTGTTCAACAAACAAACTTATCAAAACTGAGTTTGGTAAAGATGAGAAAAATCATGTAGAGTAAAAATTAGGAGTGGCATATTATGTAATGAATAAAATTATGGTAATAAATGCAGCACAAATTCTGACAAAGTTTTTAAAAAGATAATATATACTTCGAGGAGTCATTATTCAGTACATGGATAACTCAAGGCCTTTGTCATTCTCACTGAGTCTGGACAGTTTCAGAAGGATGTATCTCTTCTATTAATATTTGCACTCTTAGCATTCGACCAGAAAAAGAGAATGAATATGATGAGAGAACATCAGAAGATCAGCTTTAGGGGCACGAGATTAGGAACAACCTTCATAGATTGCACAGATCCATAGTATTCTCTCTTGCATGCTCTGGTTACCCTAAGCCAATAATAACACCCTTCCTATCCCTAATTTGCCTTCAAAGCAGTATACCTTTCTCACTCCAGAACATATACTCTTAACAAATACGCTAATTTTAAAAATCTGTTAAGTACATCAACCTGTTGCTTTTTTTCTTTATATTTTATTTGCCTTCCAATTTTGTTTAATCGGCTCTCTCATAGAAGTTGGCATTAAATAAATGTTTGTTTCTGTTTCTCCCTCCCTAAGACACACATGGATTAAGCATCTTCTTTCAATCAAACAAAATGCTAGGCACCAGAGATACAAAAATTAGCAAGAGACAATTCTTTCCCAGAATGGTCTGACTCCTGCCAGGATGACAGAGTGTTGGTGCTGATGCATATGGAGTTACCTTGTTTTTTCCCTGAACCTTTCTTCCTTGTGTCCTGTTCCCAGGAGAAAGCAGAGGCTGGTTCACTCCTATCACTTATCAAAGATGAATATCAGTATGTTTTCTAAATATTATTATTACTTTATCATATAGTTCATATTAACTACATATTTTGTGTCAAGGGCTGATTACGTAACTTCTTGTTTTAAAAACCCAGAGTCTGACTGTAATCCCATCACACTGGCCTGCTTTCAGTTTTTGGATCATTCCAAGCATTTTCTTCTTCAAAGCTTTGTTAATGCTGTCAGTATGAGACTCTTTGCCTGGAATGCTCTTCTCTTGGCTGCTAAGCACAGCCAGCTCCTCCAATATAAGGCCACGATCACCACTCACAAACAGCCAATGATACCATTATTGCCTATCATAAGACTCATTTGTTTTTCATGCTGATTGTCTCCCTCCCTAGACTGTGAGTCAAACCCGTGTCTGTCTTGTTCTCAGCTATAACTCCAGTGCCTAGCAGAGTGCTTGGCATATAAGAGTTGTGGAGTAAATATCTGTTAATTGATAGGATAAGTAATGGGGAAGAAAGCAAAAGAGGGAGGGAAGGGAGGAAAGAGAAAGAGATATACCCAACCATCAGTCAGTCATCTTGCTCTCCTTCTGAACACCTAAAGGGCCTACTGTGTAGACTAGTAACCTTCAAAACACTTTCCTCACACCCTTGTACACAGTTGGTGGGAATGTAAAATGGTACGGCTGCTGTGGAAAACAATATGGCAGTTCCTCAAAAACTAGAATTATGATACATCCCAGAAATTCCACTTCTGAGCATATACTCAAACAAATTGAAAACAGGGTCTCAAAGAAATATTTGTCCACTCATGTTCACAGCAGCATTATCCACAATAGCTAAAACATGGAAGTATCCCAAGTGTCCATCATCAGATGAATGGATGGGTGAAATGTGGTATATACACACACACACACACACACACACACACACACACACACACACACACAATGGGATACTATTCAGCCTTAAAAAGGAAAGAAATTCTTACATATGCTGCAACATTGATGAACCTGGAGGACA
>NW_007775473.1:1980-3753 GCF_000696425.1 Galeopterus variegatus | reverse complement strand
ATGGTGGATGGATGCTGAACAGATGGATGGATGGATGGAATGATGGATTGATAGATGGTGGATGGATGGATGGATGGAGGATGGATGGTGGGTGGATGGTGGGTGGATGGTGGATGGATGGTGGGTGGGTAGTGGATGGATGGATGTTAGATGGATGGTGGGTGGATGGTGGATGGATGGTGGGTGGATGGTAGATGGATGGTGGGTGGATGGTGGATGGATGGTGGGTTGGTAGTGGATGGATGGATGGTAGATGGATGGTGGGTGGATGGTGGATGGATGGTGGGTGGGTGGGTAGTGGATGGATAGATGGTGGGTGGATGGATGGTGGGTATTTGGATGGTGGATGGATAGATAAACATGCCCAATGGCTCACCAGCTCCATCAGAGTCTTCCTATTTACTTATTTGGGCTCATCATTGAACGCGAACACTTGACTGCTGTTGTGAATGGCCTGTGTTGGGCGTTGTATGTTAGACTTCCTGGCCCGTCAGCTTTATGCTGTATAGTCCCAGCCTGGAACAGGGCTCCTTTTCCACAAGTTTGCAGAGGGACCCTGAAGGTAATGCCACTGGGGCCCTCATACCTGGGACCAGCCCACACATTCCTGGAGGCTTCTGGGACCCCTGCAGAAGCAGGGATTCTGGATTGGGAGCAAGGGAACGGGGAGGAAGCTGCATGCCACCTTCCTCAGGGCTGACAGAGTCACTTCCATCACAGCAGCTCAGCCTTTATTCACCCCTGCTTTCAAGTAGAAGGCAGTGCTCACCAGACACGGATGAGCCATCCTTTTCCCACTAGGGGTACAGAGCAGGGGTGATAAGTGAGAGGAGGGACGCCGGACCTTGCTTGCAGCCTGTCCCATTCTGGGCTGAGCTCCTCTCCACGTTGCCTCCTGCGGGTCTCCAAACACTTGCTGGCCTCAGAACCTTCCTTATGTGGGAGCCCAATGAGGAAAAGCTGGTCTGGTTGGTGGCAGGCAAGGGGCTGCTCCCTTCCTGCCAAGCTGTCCCTAAAAGGGCACTGGATGGCACGTATGCATGGTGCACACCAGCCCCCCTCGCAGCCTCCTTTCCGACCCTGCCCTCTGCACGCACCACAGCCCTCGCCACCCCCACCCGCCACCCGCCACACCCCTTACCAGGGGCCGTTCAAAAGGCAGGAGAAAGGGCAAAGGCGGTGAAATATAAAGCTTTCTCTTTTCTTATGCAGTCTCTCTTGATGTGTCATGATGTTTTTATTTGCTTAATGTCATTCTAAGTCAAGAAAATTCAAAGTTTAAAATATTAGCATGAATTTTACCATTCAGTTTTATACTGTTCAATGCTGGTTTTAAATGCAAATATGAGCATTAACGCATATGCAGAATCACCAGAATTTCTGTTGCTGGTGCGTGCAAATGCATTTTGTTCTCATCAGACGAGTGCGAACACCCCAGAACTAGCTCACTTTTTGGACATTCTACCAACACTCCCCACTTCAGCTCACTGGGAGGGACGGAGGGAGGCCGGCCACTCTCTCTCCCTGCGTCGTCATTTGCAGCCGGGTGGGTGGCCCACCCTGCTGGTACCTTGATCTTGTACTTCTAGCCTCCAGAAGTTCAGAAAATAAACAGGGAGGAAGCACAGAACAAGGACACGCGCCGTGGCCCACCGTTTCTCAGTCACAGACGCGACACGCTGGCGCAGCGCCGCCGGAGCCCTGTGCCGGGAGGCCCCGAAGCGTTGTGGGGACGGTGCACAGTCTGCTCTCGCGCCACCCTCCCAGGGCTTC
>NW_007775473.1:0-717 GCF_000696425.1 Galeopterus variegatus | reverse complement strand
CAGCTGTCCCATCTGGTAAATGGAAAGAATGACATCATCTACTGTGTAAATGTTAAATAAATCATGCTCAAAAACGCCTTCATTCTGGGCATGCGCCAGGTGCTCAGTAAATGCCGACCACCACGTCCTCAGTATCCCTTCCTTCCCTTTCTGAGAAGTGCAGAACTCAAAAGGGGATGCTGCCCCCGGCACACATTCCTGCCATCTGAGGCCAGGAGTCAACTTTTGCTCCTGCAGAAGAGTTCTTCTTTCTCATTTGAGCACCACCCTTTCCTCTGCAGACCCTCCCCTGCAGCCCTGCACACACCCACACGTGAGGGCAAGCCCCAGACCATATGCTCCATGCCCTGGCACAAGGCAGCACACAGTGAACCCAGGGCTGTGCAAGGCTGGGCCTGCCGCCCTTCCTTGGCAGCAGAAATGGCAGAGGAAGTGCCCGATTCAGTCTGGTCCTGATGCAGCAACACAGCCCGGTTCAAGTCATGGCCCTGAAGGGAGGGTGAGGGGCACAGGTCCACTCATGGTGACATTCTTCTCTGGACTGTCAGGCTTGAGTGCCCCAGGAGTCTCAGACCCGCATGCTTGGCTATGTACACTGAGACCAAGCCAGCCCCTCAGGGAGCCTCCTGTGACACCTTCCCCATGCAACAGGCCCGTGCCCCACCCACCCACGGTCAGGCACATCATCCACACACAGGGGGCTCCAGGCCACCCTGC
>NW_007775472.1:0-3754 GCF_000696425.1 Galeopterus variegatus | reverse complement strand
CACCATTAGAAGGATGGGTGTTGTGGCCTGTAAAAAATAACAACAAAAACTGGGAAGAAGAAAAAACATTGGGAGGGGTGCCAAGATCATGTCCTGCTGTAAAACAACTAGGTGACTAGAAGATACTCTAGGTTTGTAACTTGAAATGAAGTGTGAGTGTTCCATATGTTATCTATTAATTTAGAAAAATTAATAGATTTTATTTACTTGCTAGTATAAATCACTAATTTTCTTTTAATGCTTTGTATTAGTTTTCTGTGCTGACATAGCAAATGACTACAAACTGAATGGCTTAAAACAACAGAAATGTATTCTTTCACAGTTCTGGAAGCCAGAAAACTGAAATTAAGATGTGGGCAGGCCATGCTCTCTTTGAAGGTTCTAGGGAAGGTTACTTGCCTTTTCCAACTTCGATGGCTATCATTCTTGTCTTGTGGCCAATAATTGCAACTTCCGCCTCCAGCTTCCCATGGCCTTCCCTCCAATACGTCTGTGTCTCTGTGTCCATCTCTCTCTCTTTCCTCTTATAACCAGTCACTGGATTATGGCCCATCCTAATCCAGTATGACCTCATCATAACTTGATTATTTTTGCAAAGACCCAATTTCCAAGTAAAGTCACATTCACAGGTACTGGGGGTTAAGGACTTCAATATAACTTGTGGGGGTACACAATTCAACCCACAACATGCTTGAAACTTAGAATAATACCTCAGAGTCTTGTAAAAGGATTAAACACTATTGTTCAATAAATAATAATAGTAATAAAAACAATATAGTGAACTTTCTCAATTGCTTATTTATGTGCCAGATACCTTTAAAAAATATTTTATGT
This sequence comes from Galeopterus variegatus, assembly GCF_000696425.1. Taxonomy (NCBI): domain Eukaryota; kingdom Metazoa; phylum Chordata; class Mammalia; order Dermoptera; family Cynocephalidae; genus Galeopterus; species Galeopterus variegatus. Next base: position 2,920 of record NW_007775472.1, on the reverse strand, counting down.
ATATTTACTCAAGAAGCCCTCCCATCAACTTTATTAGGTAGGCTTATTACTATTTCCATTTCATATATGAGGCCAGTGATGCCATTGAGCTAAAGTAATTTGCCAAAGGTCCCTTAGCCAGCAAGTGGAACAGCTGAGGTTTGAATACAGGCAGTATGACCTGGTTCAACAAGGTGCCAACCAAAATGAACACGGTGAGGTTCAGGCATAGTTAGAGACAATTTCTGATTATTTTATCTTGCTACTTATGGGACGTAGGGTAAATTAATAGCCACGATGTGAATATTTCTCATTAAGAAATTTTAAAATGTTGGATCCCTGTCATACTGGCTAGCCACCAACACTCCTGCCCAAACAAACAAAAAATTTTAAAACAATTTAAAAACAGTTGCCAGTTATTTTATCTGAGACAGGATGACACTCTCTGATCACCCTGCCCCCACCTTACATACTCTCCATACTTTTTGCTTGCTTGATTTTACTGTGTACTTTGTCAGTATCTGATATGTCTACTTATTTTACAAATTCATTTCTTTATTTTTTGTGTTACACCCACCAGAATATAAGATCTGTAAGAGCAGTGATTTTTGTTAGCTTTGTTCACTGCTGTATTTCCTGCCCTTAGAAATATACCTGGCACATAAAAGACCAGCAATTAATATGTGTTGAGTTACTGGATGGATGAATGAATGGGAGACAAAAAGACATGAAGTCCCATGAATCCCTAGGGTTGAAGCTAGGGCGATTTAGACTGCAGAATTCTCCAACCTACTCTTTTCTCATTGCAACTCTGTCCTAGCTTTGAGAGTACCTGAGTCTAGGAAATTTTACCTTCCAGTTGATCATCATTTATGATTATCTAAGACCTAAGGTTTTCCATTTCTTCCTCAAGAGGATTAACACAATATGATCTTCTTCCTTACATCCTCTTCAAAATGGCAAGCGTGCTCCTGCAAACGTCCTAATTTACTTTACAGTTAACAGTGGATTAATTGTTCATGAATTTATCCTATCTTATGAAATCAATTATAGAGCTGGAGATTGTTACCTACTATATATCTACATGCGTGAGTGCTTTAAACTGTAACACATTGTAAGTGCTCAAAAACATTTTACAACAGTTTAATGCAAAACATATAAAAAGTGGTTGAGGAGAGGTCACCTGCATTATTCTTTGGCAATGTTTTGCATTTGAATTGTCATCTAAGAATTTACTTCTTTTCAAAAGTAAGGAATCTGAGCAGGTTGCAGTTGAAGAACTGGTAAAATGTCACTTGTGTTCTACCGCTGTCAGGTTGGTGAGAGTTTGGAGGGATCAATGGGAAGACGCAGTAACTTGCCATTAACTTGCCAACATGAAATGATTTTTACGAGAAAAAGGACAAGGCCCTCCTGGGAATCGAACCCAGGATCTCCTGTTTACGAGACAGGCGCTTTAACCAAGCCATAGGGCCAGGTGAGTGAGGTGTTTTCAACTGTATCTATTTCATTTTATTTCGACTTGGTGAAAAAGATGAGTGCATATCTGGTGTTATCTGCTGTCTTTGGATAATATCCCAACTTCAGGGAGAAGCTTCCCTTTCTCAGCCTCTTATGGAGAGATAAGAGTACACGAGGAAAAGTATTAGGAAGTCGCAGCATTAAACAAAGGATTTTTCTGTTTTCCCAAGGCAGAGCCTTACAGAAAGTTGAGGCCATGTAATACGTGCTGACGACCATCAGAAGGACGCATTATTTTATATGCATAATATTTAAAAACTTTTGACTCTTCAAGGATTTGCATAAAACAGCTGGCCGTATGTAACAAGGTAACTCTCTCGGGTACGTGAAAATGCCTAATTTGTCAGAGAATTTGTCTCTTGCTTGGAGCCGAGGGGGGTGGACGATAAGGCGGTCTTCAGGTACAGGTGTCGGCCCGTTTGGTTGCTCAAGTCTTGTAATATCATTTTCAAGAGGACAGGAGGACAGTAAAGATTTGTTCCACGTGAGGGGCTGGCAGGCAGGGGACTCTTCTTAGGCCTCAAAGAATCTGGTGGCCACTTGAAAAATCCAACCAACGAAAAGCCGTTTGGCCCGGTTTCCCCAGCTCGCAGAAGGGATCACGCAGTCTCCCCTCTCCCTCGGTCCTTGCACCCCGCGGTGACACCCGCCTCGCTCCCGCCGCCGCGCTCATGACCACGGGGTCGTGGGGGCGCCCGGCCCGCGGGCTGTGACCCTGGTCGCGCCTCCGCACCCCGGGCAAGGGCCGTGAGAGTCCGGGGGAGTCTGCGGGGACGCAGCGGTGAGTCCCCGGACCCCGGCGTCTGGCGGGAACTGAGACGACGGAGAGACGAGGCGCAGGGAGGCTGGGACAGGGACGAGAAGAGCCGGGGACCCATCCGGTATATATGTGGTGTATATATACACTATGGAATACTACTCTGCCATAAAAACAATTGAAATTCTCCCATTTACAACAACATAGATGAGCTTGGAGAAACTTATGTTGAGTGCAATAAGCAAAGCACAGAGGGATAAATACCACATGTGCTCACTCATGACTGGGATCTACGAGAGAAAGAAGGAGAGAAAGGAAGACCACACAGGGGTATACTGGACTTCCAGAGGGAGAGAGCCCTAGGAATACAAAGTGCAGTGGAGAAAAGGGGAATGGGGAGGGTGGTCTGGGATAATTGGGTGGGGGACACAGTGTATAATCGCAATTTGTAGTAATGGGCATGCTGCCAGTATGGATCTGGCCACCACATTTTGGGCGTGAGTGGTGACAATCAGCTTTGTATCTCATGAATATTCATAACAAATAAAAAAATGTATTATGCAAAAAAAAAAAAAAACCCACAATAATATATCATCTCACTGAAGTTAGAATGGCTATTACCAAAAAGACAGAAAATAACAAATGCTGGTGAGGATGTGGAGA
>NW_007775471.1:0-3754 GCF_000696425.1 Galeopterus variegatus | reverse complement strand
CCTGCTCCCCCTCCACGGCCCCCTCCCCCTGCAGTGACCTCCCAGCTCTGGCTGGCTTTTCCTCTCTCCTCTCCCTGGACTCTTTCAGATGTCTTCTGCGAGCATGTCAGGGCACAGGGACACGCTTCAGTGTACTTCCAGGTCCCGCATTGGCCAGGCACATGCTGAGCCCAGCAAAGGCAGTGGGGGTAATAAGTATCGGGGGGAGTCGCCCTCCCTCCCTCAGAGGGTCTTGTGTTTCCCCTCTCCACTTTTTTCTGCACCTACCCGGATGCTCCATCTTCCCCAGACTCACTCAGGCCGTCCTCGCCAGCTCCCACCTGCCCCAGCTTACCTAACCAACCCCGCCCTGTGTCCTACGCCAGAACCCTGCAAACTGTACCTGTAGAGGGCCAAAGAGTAAATATTTTCATCTTTGAAGCCACGTGCTCTGTCTCAGCTACTAAGCTCTGCCCTTGAGGTGTAAAAGCAGCCACAGACAAGACATCAGCCAGTGGGAGTGGCTGCGTGCCAATAAAACTTTATTGACAAAAGTAGGTGGCAGGCCTCATTTGCAGGCCCCTGGGTGCTAGTCCCAGCTCAGTCACTCCTGGCTGTGAAGCCTCCAGAAAGGAACAGAGCCTTCCAAAGTCTCACCTTTGCATCTTTAAAATGGTGATAGTCAGTATACCCACCACACAAGGCTGGAGTGACCATTGAATAAAACGACGCCCCTGGGTGCTAGTCCCAGCTCAGTCACTCCTGGCTGTGAAGCCTCCAGAAAGGAACAGAGTCTTCCAAAGTCTCACCTTTGCATCTTTAAAATGGTGATGGTCAATATACCCACCACACAAGGCTGGAGTGACCATTGAATAAAACAACACATGTCACGCATTAACTGTTAATAAGAGTTGTTCCTGTCGACAGTGCCAGCCCCTGGGCTCCGTGCCTCGGTGTAAATGTGCCACGCTGTCTCACACCTCTGGGCCTCTGCTTGTGCTGTTCCCCCTGCTTGTCCATCTGCCAACTCCTAGTCATCCTGCAAGACCCAGCTGTGGTGGCCCCTCCCCTCCGTGCTTCCAGCAAAGCCCTCCACGCCCCAGTCCTCCCAGTTGCTCCAGTAGCAGGTGACACGTCTGCCCGTTGCAGATGATCCCACTCAGTTGTGATGATCTGTTCCGTGTCTGCTCCCCCACCAGCCTGTGCCCGCGTCACGGCTTAGTCATTGCTTCGTCGGCAGCGTCTGACTTGCAGAAGATGCTCGGAGTTCATTCATTCGGCAGAGGTCTGTTAGCGCAGGCTGCTTGTGCCAGACGCTGCTCCGGGAGCTGGGGCCACAGCGGGGAGCCACACGGACAGCCCTGCCCTCAGGGAGCCGGCACACCTGTGACCTGTGGGGAGTTGCAGTGGGAAGCAACCACCGGGGCCGGAGTGCTGTGGAGGGAAGGGGCAGGCCTTGTGCAGCGGGATCGGGCTCAGCCGCCCTGAGTTGGGGATGTCTGAGCAGAGTCCCAAAGGAAGAGAGGGCTGAGCCATGTGGCCATGTGGCAAGAGCATCGCCAGCAGCAGGCACAGCATGTTCACAGGTCCTGTGGAAGGAACGTGCCTGTGTTTAGGGAACAGCAGGGAGGGCACCTGGGCTGTAGCATGCCGGGGATGGGGACAGTGGGGAAGGCGTGGTCAGAGAGGCCATCCAGGCTTACTGAGGCCTGGGGCCCCAGTGAGGACACTGGGTGTTGTCCTGATGCCAGGGAAGAGAGGAGGAGGCAGGGTCTGCAGCCCCAGCAACGAGGCAAGGGAGGGCAGGGGTGGACTCTGGCGTTTGATGCTGGACAGGTTGAATGTGAGCGGCTTGTGGGGCATCCGGTGGAGCCCGGGACACAGGCCTGGGCTGCAGAGGTGAGGCTGGGAGGGTGGCCTTTTGATGTGTTTACCGTGGAGGCTTGAGGGCATCACGGGTGAATGTGGCCAGAGAGAGGAAACTCCTAGCACGCTGAGCTCAGAGGTTGGGGAGGTGGGGAGGAAACAGCAGGAGCCGTGACCAGGAGTGTCTGGGAGTGAGGAAGGGGGACATCTGGAGAGCTCGGACCCAGGCCATCCCAGAGGAGTTCATCCAGAAGGTGACCAGGTCTGCCGAGACAAGGGCCACATGCTGGCCACTCCGTTTCACAGCGTGGAGGCCGCAGGCACCTTGTCAAGAGCTGGTGTGGAATCTGGTTTGGCAGGTGCGAGAAGGAAGAGGGGCCAAAAGAATGAAAAACAGGCGTGCAGACAAGCGTGTGTGTGTGCGTGCATGCTCACGGCAGCACTGTTCACAGAGCCCGAGGCGGAAGGAGCCCGAGCAAAGGTGGTCTCCATACAACGGATTGTTAAAACCTGGCACGTGCCGCAGCATTGCACGCTGCTCCCAAGTGCTTGGGGGACTCTGTTGGGGGGATTCGTTCTGCCCCTGGTCCTGCCACAAATAACGTGACTAATAAGAGCAGTAAAAACTATAGCAGCTGGCAGCACACCCGTACTGCCACCGCCTCCTCTCTGGGCCCCTGCTGAGGTGTCATGTGTGTTCACATGCAGCCCCCCACCTCTGCAGATGGTGGGCACCAGTACACATGAGGGAAACTGCCCGAAGTCTCTAAGTCATACGTGACCGAGCAGGATCGGAACCCCAGCCATCTGGCACAGCCACCCGTGTGCATTTTTGGTTTTTATAACATTTTATTGAGATATCATTTAAGTAGTATAATGACCACCCTTTTAAAGTACATGCTTTATAGGCGTTCCATTCATTCACGGAGTCGTGCAGCCATCCCTTCTAGTTCCAGGATGTTTTCATCACCCCAAAAGGAAACCCTATTCCCATCAGCAGCCACTCCCTGCCCTCCCTCCCCCAGCCCCTGGCAACCAGCAGTCTGCTTTCTGTCTCTCTGGATTTGTGTGTCTGGATGTATAAATGAGATTGTACAGTACAAGGCCTTTCGTGTCTGTCTTCACTGAGAGTGGCATTTTCAAGGCCAAGCCACATTGTGACGAGTGTCACAACATGGTTCCTTCTCAGGGACCCATGCTCTTCAGCCAGTCCTGCTCCAGCCCCACCACGAGGGTCACTTTCTTCAGCCCTGGTGTGTATTCTTAGCCGCAGGCATGTCCCTTAAGTGATGGGGTACATACGTGTAGGGCACGTGTGAGCAGTGTAATCAGAAGTGTTAGGGACTTGTCTTTTGTTTTTCTTTACCTTCAGCCCTGGTGTGTATTCTTAGCCGCAGGCATGTCCCTTAAGTGATGGGGTACATACGTGAAGGGCACGTATGAGCAGTGTAATCAGAAGTGTTAGGGACTTGTCTTTTGTTTTCCTTTACTGCAAGCCTCATTTGGGGGTCACGTAGTAATTTCGGTGTAGCACCTTGGGCACAGAAAAGACTGCTGTCTTAGTCAGAGCCTTATTTGCTTCCAGCCAGATGTGTTGACTGGGGAGAAATCAAGGACCTCTGCCCAGCAGGCTAAACAAGCCAGCCCTGTCCACCTGGGCGACCTGGGCTGTGGCTTTCACTTGGGGTTCTTTGGAGTACGTGGCTACCAGTGCTTCCCGAGTCTGCTTAGTGAATTGGCAGCGGCCGGCTGCAGGTTGTCTTGGGTTAATTGGCAGGAAGTGGGGCTGCGTCCCACCCAGTGGATGGAGTGTGATCACTCCCAAACCACGGCACCTCTGAGCAGCCGGCTGAGATCAGACTGCTGTCCCTCTCACGTATCCCGGAGGACAGCTGCGTGCCGCCTCTGG
>NW_007775470.1:3178-3754 GCF_000696425.1 Galeopterus variegatus | reverse complement strand
ATGGGCACAGGAGCAGGTGAGGGTGGTGATGGACACATTGTAAAGGTGAGGGTGGTGATGGACGCATTGTAAAGGTGAGGGTGGTGATGGGCACATTGTAAAGGTGAGGGTGGTGATGGGCACAGGAGCAGGTGAGGGTGGTGATGGACACATTGTAAAGGTGAGGGTGGTGATGGACGCATTGTAAAGGTGAGGGTGGTGATGGGCACATTGTAAAGGTGAGGGTGGTGATGGACGCATTGTGAAGGTGAGGGTGGTGATGGGCACACTGTAAAGGTGTGGGTGGTGATGGACACATTGTGAAGGTGAGGGTGGTGCTGGACACATTGTGAAGGTGAGGGTGGTGCTGGACACATTGTGAAGGTGAGGGTGGTGATGGGTACATTGTGAAGGTGAGTGTGGTGATGGGCGCGTTCTAAAGGTGAGGATGGTGATGGGCACATTGTAAAGGTGAGGATGGTGATGGGCACTGGAGCTGGTGAGGGTGGTGATGGACACATTGTAAAGGTGAGGGTGGTGATGGACGCATTGTAAAGGTGAGGGTGGTGATGGGCGCATTGTAAAGGTGAGGGTGGT
>NW_007775470.1:0-2200 GCF_000696425.1 Galeopterus variegatus | reverse complement strand
GTGGTGATGGGCGCATTGTAAAGGTGAGGGTGGTGATGGGCACATTGTAAAGGTGAGGGTGGTGATGGGCACATTGTAAAGGTGAGGGTGGTGATGGGCACATTGTAAAGGTGAGGGTGGTGATGGGCACATTGTAAAGGTGAGGGTGGTGATGGGCACATTGTAAAGGTGAGGGTGGTGATGGGCACATTGTAAAGGTGAGGGTGGTGATGGGCACATTGTAAAGGTGAGGGTGGTGATGGGCACATTGTAAAGGTGAGGGTGGTGATGGGCACATTGTAAAGGTGAGGGTGGTGATGGGCACATTGTAAAGGTGAGGGTGGTGATGGGCACATTGTAAAGGTGAGGGTGGTGATGGGCACATTGTAAAGGTGAGGGTGGTGATGGGCACATTGTAAAGGTGAGGGTGGTGATGGGCACATTGTAAAGGTGAGGGTGGTGATGGGCACATTGTAAAGGTGAGGGTGGTGATGGGCACATTGTAAAGGTGAGGGTGGTGATGGGCACATTGTAAAGGTGAGGGTGGTGATGGGCACATTGTAAAGGTGAGGGTGGTGATGGGCACATTGTAAAGGTGAGGGTGGTGATGGGCGCATTGTGAAGGTGAGGGTGATGATGGGCGCATTGTGAAGGTGAGGGTGGTGATGGGCACATTGTAAAGGTGAGGGTGGTGATGGACACATTGTAAAGGTGAGCGTGGTGAATGGGCACAGGAGCAGATGAGGGTGGTGATGGGCACATTGTGAAGGTGAGGGTGGTGATGGGCGCATTGTAAAGGTGAGGGTGGTGATGGGCACATTGTAAAGGTGAGGGTGGTGATGGGCACATTGTAAAGGTGAGGGTGGTGATGGGCACATTGTAAAGGTGAGGGTGGTGATGGGCACATTGTAAAGGTGAGGGTGGTGATGGGCACATTGTAAAGGTGAGGGTGGTGATGGGCGCATTGTAAAGGTGAGGGTGGTGATGGGCACATTGTAAAGGTGAGGGTGGTGATGGGCACATTGTAAAGGTGAGGGTGGTGATGGGCACATTGTAAAGGTGAGGGTGGTGATGGGCACATTGTAAAGGTGAGGGTGGTGATGGGCACATTGTAAAGGTGAGGGTGGTGATGGGCACATTGTAAAGGTGAGGGTGGTGATGGGCACATTGTAAAGGTGAGGGTGGTGATGGGCACATTGTAAAGGTGAGGGTGGTGATGGGCACATTGTAAAGGTGAGGGTGGTGATGGGCACATTGTAAAGGTGAGGGTGGTGATGGGCACAGGAGCAGGTGAGGGTGGTGATGGGCAAATTGTGAAGGTGAGGGTGGTGGTGGGCGCATTGTAAAGGTGAGGGTGGTGATGGGCACAGGAGCAGGTGAGGGTGGTGATGGGCAAATTGTGAAGGTGAGGGTGGTGATGGGCGCATTGTGAAGGTGAGGGTGATGATGGGCGCATTGTGAAGGTGAGGGTGGTGATGGGCGTATTGTAAAGGTGAGGCTGGTGATTGGCACATTGTAAAGGTGAGGGTGGTGATGGGCGCATTGTGAAGGTGAGGGTGGTGATGGACACATTGTAAAGGTGAGGGTGGTGATGGGCGCATTGTGAAGGTGAGGGTGGTGATGGGCGTATTGTAAAGGTGAGGGTGGTGATGGGCACATTGTAAAGGTGAGGGTGGTGATGGGCACATTGTAAAGGTGAGGGTGGTGATGGGCACATTGTAAAGGTGAGGGTGGTGATGGGTACATTGTGAAGGTGAGGGTGGCGATGGGCGCATTGTAAAGGTGAGTGTGGTGATGCGCGCGTTGTAAAGGTGAGGGTGGTGATGGGCACACTATGAAGGTGAGGGTGGTGATGGGCACACTGTAAAGGTGAGGGTGGTGATGGGCGCATTTTAAAGGTGAGGGTGGTGACGGACTCACTGTAAAGGTGAGGGTGGTGATGGACACATTGTAAAGGTGAGGGGGGTGATGGACACATTGTGAAGGTGAGGGTGGTGATGGGCGCATTGTAAAGGTGAGGGTGGTGATGGGCACAGGAGCAGGTGAGGGTGGTGATGGGCAAATTGTGAAGGTGAGGGTGGTGATGGGCGCATTGTGAAGGTGAGGGTGGTGATGGACACATTGTAAAGGTGAGGGTGGTGATGGGCACATTGTAAAGGTGAGGGTGGTGATGGGCACATTGTAAAGGTGAGGGTGGTGATGGGCACATTGTAAAGGTGGG
>NW_007775469.1:0-3754 GCF_000696425.1 Galeopterus variegatus | reverse complement strand
TACTTAGCATGGCATACAAAGCCTTGGTGACCTTCTCTTCCCTGTTTCTACAGCTTTATCTCGTACATCTCCCTTCCTGGCACTTGGTAGTTAACCACTTGCCTTCCAGGCAGCACCATGGCTGTCCCGGCTTCTGGGTTTGCTCATACTGACCTTCCTGCCTGGAACACACTTTTCCACTTTTCCCATTTACCTACAATTTATTCTTTAAGACTCAGCTCAAGTGTTACCTGTTTTAAAAAGCCTTCCAAGAACATTTCAAACCTGGACAGAATTCTTTCCCCTCTAGCATCCAGGTCACAGGATGGCAGGGATGCTCACAGTCTTATCTTCAAATTCCCATTGCACACTGTCAGTCAGGAATCAGCTTCTTAATCAGCCACCTATAACGGGTTCCCAAATATTAACCATTCTGGGAACCCAAGTCTTTGCTAGAGTAGAACCCAGTCACACCCAGCCCAGGAATCTATCAAAAACAGTTCTTATAAAGTGATTCTCTAACTAAGGTTTAATTGAGAATAAATGAACATGATCTTTGGAGTAGAAACCACAGCTAGTTTACATAATGCTTAACACAATCATATAGACCTTAGAGACTGTATTGCTGATATTAATGTCTAATTACTGCACACTAAGAATTTATCTAAACCCCTTGGCCAAGAGTGGCTAAAGAATTGCCTTTGTTTAGGCCTGGTCCAGATGTGTTTCTCTTTAATTGTCCACTTTCTGCTGATCCTGTTCTGGAATCTTATGTTCTTATGGTCTCTGATATTTTCAAGCAGAAATCGTTCTCTAGGTACCAAGGTCACTATTAAAATGAAGCTTCATTCTCTTAGTGCTTGCTCAATGATCATGTCCACGTTTGAAGTAGAATCTTCATTGTTTACATTTAAGGGGGTTGCTTTTCTCTGGTGCTCTGCCAAATGCTTGACAGTTCCTGATTCTCTAGGAATTTAGAGAAAATATATTTACATTAAAAAAATTTATTGTTTACCTGAAATTCAAATTTCATTGGTGTCTTATATTTTACCTGGCAACCCTGCTCTGAAGTTGTACTCTCAGACCCATAGACACTTCACATGCAGGCTAAACATATGGGAATATTTTTTCACTTCCACATGGAAATGTCCTTACTCCCACTTTCCCTAAAGCAAAGATGCACTCTTGGTTTATCTTTAATTACTCTACATGGAACGTGGTGTATTATTTCATTTCTGTTGCTTCTAATAGAATACCCAAAACTGAGTAATTTATAAAGAAATAAAATTTATTCCTTACAGTTTTGGAGGCTGGGAAGTCCAAAGTCCAGAAAACACATCTGCTGAGGGCCTTGTTCCTGGTGGGGTGACTCTTTACAGCAAATTAGGATATCATATGTTGAGAGTGGGGTGAGCAAGACAGAGTGAAATTTCTCCCTCACTTTCCTTATAAAGCCATCAGAATTATGCTGTGAACTGATTAATCCATTCACAAGAGAACAATCCTCACAATCTAATCACCTCTTAAAGGCCCCACCTTTCAAATAGTACAATCAGATTTCCCAGTCTCTTAGTTCTGTTACAATAGGGGGCAAGCTTCCAATGCATGAAGTTTGGGGGGACACATTAAAACCATAGCACACAGGTTCACAAAGTAGTTGTTTTCCCCTTAACTCTATGGTTAGGAAACAATATCTCAGCAATGACGTGGCACCAAGACCTGGATTCCATGGGAAACCAGAGGGCATGGGCTGGATCTGAAGCGGGGGCCACTGCTCAGCTCCAGTGTTGCCATTTAGGAGTATAGCTTCAGTATTTTGAGAGAATCCATTCTTTTTTGTTGAAGTAAGGCCAGATATCCTGATTTAATGTGAAAACTCCAGAATTTTAATCATTGATAACTAGTTCAACTATTCATTGAAACAAAGAAGAGCAAGCTAGAACAGATAAACATACACACACTATGCGTGGGGCCTCTGCATTCCAGCTTCTGTCCTGGCCTCTCCTCAGGGTATCTGGCTTGGTGCTGCTGAAGTCCTGTGCTCTGTCCTCATGTCTTGGGGCAGAGAGGGAAAGGATGACCATTGAAAGAGGTGATTTTGGAAGTTCCTGATGAAAATGGCTCCCCAGTTGGACAGAAAAACAGATGCCAACATAACAAGATCATTTTTCCATATTTTTCTTTCTTCCTGGGTTTCCTTCACTGCAACCACCAGCTGAGCAGGCAACAGGGTCCTGCTTCCTTGTCTCAGGCAGTGATGTGGCAGGGAAGAAAGGATGCAAACAACTGTCTCTCCTGGCTTTTGTTTTCAATGTTACATGCCACCAAGGGAATTTTCCAGGTGCTGTAGTCTAGAGGGTTTGAGGAGAGAGAGAATGGCCCTAAGGAGAACGTAAAGGGTGAGAGGAAAATTCTTCCAGACTGAAAAACAAAAAGATTCTCAGATGTAGAAAGGGGGCAGTGGTGTGTGGTTTCTGTGAGCCGGGGACAATGCCCTTCTCTCTGCCATCACTCCCTGGCAGTGCTCTGAGGAGGTGGCCAGGTGTCAGAGAGGACAGTGGCAGAGGAGGCCAAGCCTCAACACTGGGCTCCCCAGAGTCACTTCACAATCCCGTGACCTGAAAGGACCATCTGAAGAGAAAACATGAATCAGATCTAATGGACCTTTACAGTGACTGGTGAATAAAGAGGCCTCCCTGTATCAGGATGCTACTTAAGACTCTAGGTGTGAGGGGAGACCCCAAAGTTGTTGAATGCACCAACTGTACAGTGCAATAGAGACTTAGAATTGAAATTAACTGATTTTCAAAACCCAAGGGAGTAGGAACAAATACAAATATCCACGTGACTGTATAGACTGAAATTTCTATTACCACCCCTTGGTACTTCCTGTACAAATGTGTAATGTACATATAATGTTATTTATTCCTTTTCTGGTGGCAACAGCTCAAACACTTACTAGTTAGACACTTCCCCTCACTTGATGTATTGGGCACACCTGGTCAAGCATGGGCTTTTTCATAAACTAAAAGATAAAAACATGGAAACTCTTGAATTATTTGTCATAAAAAGTGCCTGTGTCTATGCCTAGAAATTCTTAAGTAACCACCCACTAGATAACTCACCTACATTACTACTTGTTAAGCTCCTGACCTCCTGAGGTAGATGTTTTCCCAAATCCCTAGGTAGTATAGTGTTAGCTGTATTTAGTACATGCTGGTAGTATAGCACTTACAATTAATCCTCATAACAAAGGCACCTATGATATAATAATAATAATTACTATAATATAATAATAATAACAATAATTTTACAAATGAGAGAACTAAGGTGAGATAAGAGGTGTTCGGTTTCCTGGGCTAGGGTTACAGGACACACCTCTGGGTTTCAAGCCATTCCCCAAGGTCTCAGTCCCCTCTTCAAGGCCCTCCACTAGAGGAAAGTTACTATTGCTTGTTAGACCTATTTTTGGCACCGACATGGGGAAATTGAGACCTCATGGGGCTGGCTTATGCAAATCCAGTGGCTTGGCATGCTCAATAGAGAAGGGTTATATAATCCTGGTAGCCAAGCATGCTCGTCAGAATGGAGTTTAAGCTTTGAATGATCTTCCACTGGGGGTGCTGAAGAGCACAGAATATTCTTGAATATGTTCAGTACTTGTGATAGAATTTGACCAACTCCAAAAAGAGACCAACTGTGCACGTGGAAGACTAATGTTACATAACAGGGACCCACCCCTTAGTTGAATATTCATTAGATGACATGAATATAT
>NW_007775468.1:3189-3755 GCF_000696425.1 Galeopterus variegatus | reverse complement strand
TGTATAATATTGCATCAGAAATGGAGGGAGGGCCAAGCCCGTGGCGCACTCGGGAGGGTGCAGCGCTGGGAGCGCGGTAGCGCTCCTGGCACGGGTTCGGATCCTATATAGGGATGACCGGTGTGCTCACAGCACTCACTGGCTGAGCGTGGTGCAGCCAGTCTCAAAAAGGACAAAAAAAAAAAAAAAAAAAGAAATGGAGGGAAAGTGCAGAATCTTGCCAGCTCTGCTGACAAAACCAGTCTACTCTTCCTGGTTTCCTGTATAACATCATTCGTCACGCTGATATTGAGATGAGATTGTGGTAGTATAGTTAGAGAACTCTAAAACAATAGGGCTGAAAGAAAGTAATAACTATTCCCTGTAATATTGACTTGTAACTTTTAGAAAATCCTTGTGACATCACCCAGCATTCGGGAAATGCAAATCAAAGCCACACTGAGATACCATCTCACCCCAGTTAGGATGGCTAATATCCAAAAGATTGAGAATGATAAATGCTGGAGAGGTTGTGGAGAAAAAGGAACTCTCATACATTTTTGGTGGGACTGTAAAATGGTGCAGCC
>NW_007775468.1:0-1931 GCF_000696425.1 Galeopterus variegatus | reverse complement strand
AAATTTTTTTATTGAAACAATTGATTGTACATATCTGTGGGGTACAGTGTTGAATATCAATACCTATGTGCAATATGTGATGCTCAAATCAGGATAACTAGTATATTCAGCATTACACAACATCATCATTTTTTGTGGCCCTTTACCAATATCTTAGCAACCCCCTCCGCCTTTCTCACTTCTGGTAACCTAAGTTCTGTCCTTTCCTTTTGAAAGTTCAATGTATTATTGTGATCGTTGTATCTTTATTTATTTGTTTGTTTGTTTATTTTTTTAGCTCCCACTTATGAGTAAGGGCATGCAGTATTTCACTCTCTGTGCCTGGCTTCTTTCACTTAACATAATTTTATCTAAGTTCATCCATGTTGCTGCGAATGGCAGAATTTCATTCCTTTTTATGGCACAGTAGTATTCCATTGAATATATATACCACAATTTCCTTATCCAGTTGTCTGTCAATGGACATTTAGGTTGGTTCCAACTCTTGGATATTGTAAACAGAGCTGCAATAAACATGGAAGTGCAGGTATCCCTTTGACATGATGATTTCCGTTCCTTCGGATATATACCCAGCAGTGGGATTGCTGGATTGGCATGACAGTTCTATCTGTAGTTGTTTGAGGAGCCTCCATACCATTTCCATAACAGTTGTGCTAATTTACACTCCCACCAACAGTGTAAGAGGGTTCCCCTTCCTCATCATCCTTGCCAGCATTTGTTATTCTCTGTCTTTTTGATAATAGCCAAAAAGAGATATCTCAAGGTGCTTTTGATTTGCATTTATCTGATGTTTAGTGATGTTGAGCATTTTTTCATTTGTCTGTTGGCTATTTGTGTATCTTCCTTTGTGAAATGCTTATTCCACTTCTTGGCCCATTTTTAAAAATTGGGTTACTTGGTTTTTAATGTTAAGTTGTTTGAGTTCCTTGTATATTCTGGACATTATCCCCTTGTTGGGTGGATAGTTTGTGAATATTTTCTCCCATTCTGTGGGTTGTCTTTTTGCTCTGTTAATTATTTCTTTTGCTGTACAGATTGTTAGTTTGATATAATCCTATTTATTCTTTTGCTGCCTGTTCTGGGGTCTTATTCATAGGATTCTGTCTTTGTCTTTGACTTTTGACAGTTTGATTACAATGTGTCCTGGAGAGGACATTTCAGGATTGAATCTGTTTGGGGATCTTTGAGCCTCTTGGATCTGAAAGTCCAAATCACTACCAATACCTGGGAAGTTTTCTGCTATTATTTCATTGAATACTTTTTCAATGCTTTTTCCTTTCTCTTCCCCTTCCAGAACACCCATGATTCAGATGTTTGTGTGCTTAAGGTTTTCTACTAGCTCTCTTAGATGTTCTTCATGTTTTTGATTCTTTTTTCTTTTTTTGTCTGTTTGGGTTATTTCTAAAAGACTGTCTTTGAGATCAGAAATTCTTTCTTCTGCTTGCTCTAGCCTGCTGCTTATGCTATCAGTTGTAGTTTTTATTTTGTTGAATGAGTCTTTCAGTTCCAGGAGTTCTGCGACATTATGTTTTATGACATTTCTCTCTCAGCAAATTTCCTCCTTCATATCCTGAATTGTTTCCTCATTTCATTACGTTGTCTAACTGTCTTCTTGTATCTCACTGAGTTTCTTTAAGATTGTTACTCGGAATTCCTTTTCAGACATTTCAAGAGTTTCCTGTTGCTTGGGATCTAGTATTTGAGAATTTTAGTATTCCTTCGGTGATGTCATATTTTTTTGTTTTTTGTTTTTTTCATATTTCTAGTATCCCTGTGTTGATGTTTAGTTATCTGGTGGAGTGGTTGCTTCCTGTATTATTCTGTGGTGGCTTTTGAGGAGAAAGACTCCCTCCTGTAGATTTGTTATATATTGCCCATTGGTGGGGTGTTTTCAGTTTTCGTTCCAAGTAGACTCACTTGTGCTAGGTAGA
>NW_007775467.1:2055-3755 GCF_000696425.1 Galeopterus variegatus | reverse complement strand
TTGTCCTATCCTCTTAATGAGTTCTCAGGGGGAGGCTTGGCTCTTTGGGAAGCTTCTCCCTCCAAGTCTTCATGTGTTCTCAACTTAATAACAAGGACATTAAATCCACTCGAGGCTCCTTACACATTCCTGGTTCCCTTGTGTGGTCAGCTGACTTCTAAAGTGCCCCCAAGAGCCCTGTCTCCCTGTATCACTCTCTCCACTTGTATGTGGGCTGGACTGAATGACTCATGTTTAAGCGATGGAGGATGACAACAGTTACAGGATGTCACTTGGAAGAATGGGTTACAAAAGTCTGCGACTAACCTTCAGAGACATCAGGTAGATCAGAGGTTGCCTAAGCTTGGAGATGGGGGGGACTGTAGGTTGCGGGGTGATGGCCAAAAGGTATAGAGTTTCTTTCAAGGGTGATGAAAATGTTTTTAAAATGGTTGTGGTGATGGTTGAAGAAATCTGCAAATACACTAATAACCATTGAATTGTACAGAATAAATGGGTGCATTGTATATAGTATGTAAATTACAGCTCAATAAAGCTACTGCCAAAAAAACTGTGTCCTCCTTCCCACCCCACCCCATGGTCTCTTCCTCTGGAGTTCCTCATTTGCTCCCTTTGATGAAGCAAGCGGTCAGCATGGGAGCTGAAGGCAGCCTCCAGACAACAGCCTCGGTCTGTGAGCAGCAAGAAGATGAAACCTGCCAACAACCACGTGCATGAGCCTGGAAGCAGGTTCTTCCCCAGTCAAGCCTTGAAATGACTGCAGCCTCGGCCAACATTTTTATTGAGACATCTGAAGCCGAGGACCCAGCTAAGCTCTCCGCCTCCAGATCCCAATGCACAGAAACTTGAGATAAAGCTCCTAAATGAAGGGGTTAATTTGTTACACAGCAAGCAATAACTGATACACTTAGAAAGAGACCCTCTGTGCTCTACTGCATTTTCTATTCTTTGCCAGATCTCTTCTTAGCTTCCAGAAAAGAGCCTTGCAAAAAGTTTCCAAGGTAACGCTTCACGTCAGAGTCTTCAGACCACTGCTGCCCCTGTTCCTTGCCACTCACAATTTCCGCACCTAGGACGTGTCCTCCCCCCACCCTCAGCACACATATGATGCTGACAGCTCCCTCAAGCCCTTGCCTTTCCTATAAAGCACAAAGCCCACCTTCCAGCCATAGGTGCGCTCTCTCCGCCCCAAAGTGATTCTTCCTGACTGCAAATTTCTAGGGCACAAGTGGAACCCATTCAGCCTCAATATCATATGCTATTTTTTATGTGTAGTTGACCTATTAGAAAGATTTCTTTTAAGACACCTTTCAGGAATTAAAAAGAAAAGTTTGTTTTGTCTCATTTCTCATATTTCTTTTTTTCTAATTAAGTTTTTATTGAAACATATTGATTGTACTGTGTACTCCGTGGAGTAAAGAGTTACATTTCAATACATGTATACAATGTGTAATGATCTAATCAGGGTAATTAGCATACTTATTTTTGCAAAACCTAATCATTTCTTTGTGATGTGGACATTTGATCCCTTCTCTTCTAGTCGTTTGATAAGATTCAGATAACACTGTTAATTATAGATGCCTGGGTCGACTGTATACCAGTAGAACTTATTTTTTCAAAACTCATATTTCCATATAAGTTTTACAGACTTGCATTTATTTTATTTGTTCCTTTGATTCCATTTTTATTTGCCCGTCTTC
>NW_007775467.1:0-1181 GCF_000696425.1 Galeopterus variegatus | reverse complement strand
TACAGACTTGCATTTATTTTATTTGTTCCTTTGATTCCATTTTTATTTGCCCGTCTTCAGTATACTTTTTTTATAGCTAAGGAATTCCTGTATTTATTCTTCTTAGAGCTATGTAACATTGCACTGGGTTATTTTCACATATTTAAACTTAGTCTTTTCCAACTGATATTAATTTAGATTTCCAATTGTCTTCTATGTTGTAATATTTTATTCACTTTTAATTATTCACTATTTACGTGTATATTTTGAGTTAGCCAAACACCATTTAAGTTCAGCCACTGTTCTTCAACATCCCTTCTGCAGCCTCAGATGTGTCTTGCCCAGTACGTTTAGATAGACTTGCACTGGATTTACTACCTTTCTTGGCCTGAGAAAATTATTACAGTTTTTAAAGCCCTGAACTTATTACCAGACATTTGGTAGCAAAGGAAAATTGGTTCCAGTTTTTTGGAGGCTTTAACTCAGGATGAACCTCATTTAATTCAAGGTTCTTTATCATCCTTGGATGAAATGAAATTTATGTGAAAATGTTGTTGTAGATAAATAAAGGCTGACATAAGAGAAAAATGAATAGTGACAGAACACACTAAGAAGTTAATAACAAGGGGGAATCATTCAGGAACTCCTTTCTAGGCTAACATATTTGAAGGCTGGCCAAGGCCATCAGTAACTAATTGTGGACTTCTTTGACTATCGTTCAAGGGAAATAATTCACATTCTGCTCCCAAGTACCCACATGCTCAAGTGATCTACAATCTGATTTATGCTTTATAAGCTCAGATACATTTCAGTAGAGCTTGTTTGACGTGGCTCTACTAGAGAACACACATTTAAAAAGCAGCTAATTAAATTTAAGAGAGCATAATTTGAAAGACGATTATATTAATTTATTTTTGATAGCTGATGTTTTCAAGGACTCTGGCTTATAAAGTCATCTATTCTCTACAAAGTCACCCATTTGAATCCAGTTTACATTCAGATTATTTAAATAACAAATGAATATGCATTGATGCACATATTATACAATAACTGTTTTTGTCAGGAATTTAATGGATATTTTAGAGATCTTCATGCCCAATGTTTACCTGTAAAATACAAAATAAGAACAAACTTGCTCTTTTTATACACACATGTGCACATTCACACACATGCTCTGGCTTTTATCTCCAGAAACATCTCTG
>NW_007775466.1:0-3755 GCF_000696425.1 Galeopterus variegatus | reverse complement strand
TCCTTCCTAAGTCTTATTTATATTCTGTGGCCCTCTCCAACTGAGCCATGAAATATATACTGTTTCTGAATGTGAGGAAAATAGAACACTTTCGTCAGGCCCCCTCACCTCAGGTCCCACTGGGTGTGGTGCAGCACATCCTTTGTAAACAAGTTGTGTGGGAGTGGTGTTAGTGAGCGTGCACGCCCATGTATCTTTTTGCTTGTTGCTATTTTTGTGTGCTCTTCAGTGTGTGTGAGGCAGTGGCTCTGACCGGCTGGTCTGCCGAGCCCGTGTCTAGAAATAAAGTCTTCAATTTATTTCTCAGAACTCCATGAATTGTCGGAGGCAGATGAGGAAAGTTGTGATGAAGAGACACTGTGACATACTGCCTATTGTGTTCCTTCCTAAGTCTTATTTATATTCTGTGGCCCTCTCCAACTGAGCCATGAAATATATACTATTTCTGAATGTGAGGAAAATAGAGCACTTTCGTCAGGCGCCCTCACCTCAGGTCCCACTGGGTGTGGTGCAGCACATCCTTTGTAAACAAGTTGTGTGGGAGTGGTGTTAGTGTGCATGCACGCCCATGTATCTTTTTGCTTGTTGCTATTTTTGTGTGCTCTTCAGTGTGTGTGAGGCAGTGGCTCTGACCGGCTGGTCTGCAGAGCCTGTGTCTAGAAATAAAACCTATTATTTCTTCACCCACGGCTCCAAGGACCGCTGCCTGTTACCTGGCTTGTAGACCTGTGTGTGAAGGTTTGTGAACAGGCTCAAGGGGTCTGTGAGACCTAGCCCTACTCTACACCGTACTTGCAAGAAATTCTCAAGAGTTAGTGGGAAGACAGAGAACCAGTTGCCATAGAGATTTTGTCCCTTGTGATAAGAAGGAAGGAGTAATTCCTCAGTGGAGGGATTAGTGATCATTTGACCAGAAAGCAATTGGGGATGTGAATGTCCATTCAGGGCCAGCAGTGATGACTCAATGTACATAAAATCCTAACTGGATGGCCTACATCTGAGCAAATGCTGCTGGGGAATAGATAACGAATCCCCTCCTAAACTACTCCCAAACCACCAACCCATGTGGCCAATGCTACAGAATTTCATGAACATGCTGAAACTTGCAGGTTACTTCAAGGAGAAAGATGTTGAGGAGATAATGAATTGAGGTGACACACCCCAAAACTTACCCACATTCTAGGATCTTTCTACTCACAACTCCTCAAATGAGAGCAAGGCACTGGACTTATTCTCTGATCATATAACTTTGACTCAGTTTTCCTTTTACTATTTGAAACATTTAAATGTATGCACAAAGTAAGAAAGTCATTATCACCTTTGAACCAAAGGACAGTGTTTCACACTTATCCTTATTAATATTCTTAGTTTCAGCCATCTTCTACACAGAAGTTTGATGGAGTTTGGATGTATTGTCCTCCAAGAACTCATGTGGAAATCCGATCCCTAATGTGACAGTGTTGGAAACTGTTTTGAGTCATGGGGTGGATCCCTCATGAATGGATTAATGCTTTCCCTGGGGGCAGGGGGATCAACGAGTGAGTTCTCCCTCTATTAGCTCCCACAAGAGCTGGTTGTTTAAAAGACCCTGGCATCTCCCACTTCTCTCTCTTGCTGCTTCTCACCACGTGATCCAGCTGCTGCTTTCCACTGTGAGTAGAAGCAGCCTAAGGCCTGCGCCAGATGCAACTGCCCCAGAATCATGAGCCAAATAAGCTTCTGTTCTCTATAAGTTACCCAGATTCAGGTATTCTGTTATAGCAACGTAAAACATTAATACAAAGTTAGTAGCAAGATGATTTCCCAGTAGGAACTCTGAATTGGGAGCTGGGTGACCGCATAACAGCTCCATCTTTGCCCCTTCTCTGTGACTTTATGTTGGGGGAAAATATAATTAAAAACAAAATCTCCTCCCCTCCCAACCCAGAAAACTTTTCCACAAAGGTGGAAGCAAAAGAAAACAATCTTATTATTGAATAAGCATTAATCCAGAATGTGATGTACATCACAGGCAGTCTGCTAAAGAGATTGCCAAGACAGAAAGAAATGTCATCCTTTTATACGACCAACCATACACAACCATCACACACATGTTCTCAAGATAAACTTTAACTACTCCTCAAGTTAGGGACTTGATAGTACCATTTGTAACAAAAAGTTCATCCTAAACTCATCTCGTAATTGGGGTGACCATCTGTGTTAGTTAGTTGACCTCACAACCATCACACACATGTTCTCAAGATAAACTTTAACTACTCCTCAAGTTAGGGACTTGACAGTACCACTTGTCACAAAAAGTTAATCCTAAACTCATCTGGTAATTGGGGTGACCATCTGTGTTAGTTAGTTGACCATATCCAAAGGAAAATTAAACTTCTCACACTTTTATGACAAGAGGTAGTTTTGCAACTTGGCACGAGGCACACATGGCTGCAGACAGGCTGCTACACTCCCACAGAAACCAGGAGGTGGAGGCACCATCTTCCCTGATGATGAAGTTTCACAAAGACCATTCCCCATCCTTGAGAAAGACAATCCTGGGTCACACAGCTGGCAAGAAGCTTATATAGCTTTTCAGGGTTTATAAATCTTTCAAAGAGACAAAGAACTCACAAGGTTACTGAAGGAAATGCTCTATGAAAACAGGAGAGGGAGTCCCTTCTCTCATTTCAACGGGGAATTCACCCTCATTTCTCATTTGCATTTGCTCTTATGCTTGGACACATCACTAATTGCTCTAGACCTTAGTCTCCGCATCTGTAAAAGGCGAGTTCATATTTCATGATATTTAGAGATCATTTATTCATAGAATATATGTTTTCTTTTTCTTTTCATTTTTAATCATGGCTGGCTATCTTTGTTAGAGTTAGTGTCATCTACAAATTTGATTCAGTTGCCTTCTAAATATTTATCTAAATAAATTATTGAGAAAAAGGAAAGCACCCACTGACATCTGGTCTGATGCCTACAGCTGAGCTGTGCTGTTCTCTTGAGCTGCGCTGTTTTCCTGATGAACATAACCCATCTCACAGAACAGCAACATCAGACAAGGGCACTCTGTAAATGTCATAAAGTGAAACAAATCAAGGTCACTGTGCGACTCACAAAATCCCAGACTTCCTCCTCTCTTGGCTAACGTGTGTGATTGCTGCTTCCTCATCAATTACGTCTTTATCCTCCTCTAGTCTGCTCTTACAGATAAGTTTGGAATGCCAATCATAGAATTTCCCCTGCCTCCTGACAGCATCCAATCTACAGCAAAGCCCCACTTCCTTAGACCTTCCCTCAGATTACTCAGACAAAACCCAGATTCTAAACGAAAACTTCCTATAATGAACATTCTCACTTACTGCAATGAGTA
This sequence comes from Galeopterus variegatus, assembly GCF_000696425.1. NCBI lineage: Eukaryota > Metazoa > Chordata > Mammalia > Dermoptera > Cynocephalidae > Galeopterus > Galeopterus variegatus. The sequence goes on along the minus strand of NW_007775466.1, from coordinate 394 downwards.
ATAAACACAGTGTTTTCAACTTCAGGTTTATTGCTCATGGTCTTTAGCAGAAGAGGGTTAATATCATTGATTTAGAATGAAATATGGAACAGGACAAAAGCAAGGGCAGATACTGTGAAACAATGCTGGAGCCTCTGCTAAATATTGCTATCCATCCTTTCATCAATAGCGTTGGCCATGGTAACTCAACGCAGCACACATCCACTTGACTATACAATTATCCATTTCACCTCTTTCCATTTTCTTCACCAGGATATCAGCAGAGGCTTTCTCAAAATAACTTGCTTGACCATTTATGTGATACTCAGGACATTGTCCTGACATTGTTTTCACTTTTGAATTTTGGTTTGTGTGTGTTTATAAATTGCACATATTTTGTACTTTTGGAGAAAAG
>NW_007775465.1:3012-3756 GCF_000696425.1 Galeopterus variegatus | reverse complement strand
CCCTCTTTACAGATATGCACAATGTATATTATAAACTTCAAAAAGTTGTACATTTCATGGTATTCTTTTAATAGTCTCTTCATCTACAGAGTAACTGATATGAACAAATATTTTATGTAACGATTGTTCATATTTTCTAAAAGAACAGTATATAATGGAAATTAGCAACAAAGCAATTGAAAATTTAAATGACTAGATTTTTTTGTTGATTAATAGTCATGCTTGTAAAAATAATGTTTTTCTGTAGGAGAAAATCTTTCTGACATTGGATAAGACAAAGATTTCTTAGACATGATTCATAAAAGAAAAAATTGACAAATAGGACTTTATCAAAATTAAGATCCTCTGATCTTTAAAGGACACTACTAAGACAATGAAAAAAACAAGTTACAGACTGGAAAGAAATATTTGCAAATCACATATCATAAATAACTTATATTCAGNACAAGTTACAGACTGGAAAGAAATATTTGCAAATCACATATCATAAATAACTTATATTCAGGATATACAGAGAACATTTAAGATTCAATAATAGGAAAACAGACAACCCAATTTTTAAAATGGGAAAATGATTTGGACAGTTCACCAGTGAAGACATGCAAATGAAAATAAGCACAAGAAAATGCTCCAATTCATTAGTTACTAGGGAATGCAGATTAAAATCACAATAAGATACTACTACACATCTATTAGAATGGCTAAAATTAAAAAGACTGACCAAGTCTTGGTGAGGATGTGGCT
>NW_007775465.1:0-1799 GCF_000696425.1 Galeopterus variegatus | reverse complement strand
TATGACCTAGCCATGACACTCCTCGGTATTTACCCAAGAGAACAGAAGGCATATGTCCACATAAAACTTATAGACAAACATTCATAGCAGCACAATTTTAATAGCCAAAAGTGGGAAACAACCCAAATGTCCGCCGGTAGGTGAATGTGTAAACAAATTGTGATATATTCATACAATGGAATATACCAGCAGTAAAAAGACAGAAATGATATACACAACAGTATGGATGAATGTCAAAATACATATGCTGATTGAAAGAAAGCAGGCTAAAAGAAAGGATACACTGTATAATGACATTTGTATAAAATTCTAGAAAACAAAATAATAGTTTCTGACTGGTAGCAGATAGGTGGTTGCCTGGGGACAGTTAGTGATTACAAAGAGATATAAGGAAAGTTTTGGGTGTGGTGAATATGTTAAATATCTTAATTATGGCAGTGGTTTTATGGCCATGTACATATGTCAAAAAATATCAAATTTTACACTTTAAATATGTGCAGTTTATTATATGGCAATTATATCTCAGTAAAGCTGCAAACTTTTTTCTATAATGTCATTTTCTTTTGGTTGGTATTTCTTGCTTAATTGATGCTAACATAGATTTTTTTTTCATACATGACCACTTAAAATATGCAAAATAATTAGATCATAAACATGGATATTTTTTCTTTCCTGTATAAATTTAATATAATAAATCTGAATATTTCTGATAATTTTGACATGATATTGATATGCACTTAATATGACATTCTCAGCCTCAGTTGACTTGAATCATATTAAGTTATTAAGAAATTTATACCATTATTTATGTTTTCTTGATATTTATCCTTGTAAGCAAAGTCTAAGTGTAATTTGTGGAATAAAAAAAATAATGTTACTGAATGTGAGTCAAGTTGCAGGGCTGGTCACAGGTTTTTTCCTTTCTGTATTAGGATTCCATTTTATTAAATACTGATAAAAGTAGGCTTTTAAATGGGACTTGAAGACCTTTTTATTCTTGCTACATGAATGGTGGTTGTCACAGTATATTTGGTAATAGGGTTTGGCCTGGATTTACATGGGTCATGGGCCCTGGGAAGGGGAGAGATGATAGACAATAACCTAGTCCCACCCACGGTAGATTAAGCTAATATCATATGGTACTATATTTAAATGGTGGTTTACTCTATAAAAAGAATTACAGTTAGCAAAAAAAGGGGGCAGGAGGTACTTGATAGCCTTAGAATTCAGACATTATATCTTATTTCTCTTAAGAGTTTGCTCAGAACAGGGCCTGAAATTTCACTCCAGCAGCACTATTTGCTGCGGCCACATGAGGCTCATTAAGGGCAAGATTTTGTCCTCAACACCTGGCCGTCCTCACTGCATCTTCTCAGCAGGCCTCTCCACCCTTGCATCTGTGTGGACTCTAGCAGACACGATTTGGTTAGATGCGCAGTCAGGTTCAACTTGGTCCAAGGCAGCGATTCTCCATCGTGGCTGACATTAGAATCGCCTGGGGATATTTAGAAAATTCTGATGCCTGGGCTGCAACCCAGACAAATTAAATCCGAATCTCTGGCATGGCATCCAAGAATTATTATTTTAAAAACTCCCAGTAATTTGGATGTACATTCAAGGTTGAGAACCACTTCTTTAAGAGAATTTGAGGATATAAACCATATTCCATTAAGGTAAATTACATGCTCCATATTTAGTAGTTATGTAGTTAACCTGGCAGGAATTTAAAAGATGTAGTTGTGCTGGCCCGTGGCTCACTTGGGAGAGTGTGGTGCTGATAACACCAAGGCCATGGGTTC
>NW_007775464.1:2908-3756 GCF_000696425.1 Galeopterus variegatus | reverse complement strand
GTGGTGTGTCAGAGCTCAGCCCAAAGGGATTTAACCTTCTCTAGGGAATAGCAGATCTCCTTGAGGAAGGAACATTCATTTAAATAGAGATTTAGAGGATGATTAGGAGTCAGCCGAGTGAGAAGAACAGATGGTGTGAAAGTCCTGAGGTACCAAGACCCTTGAACTTCTGAGGAAGGGAAGTCAGAGGGGTCGGAATGTTATGGTAGAGGTGACAGTGGGGTGAGATGAGGCTGGAAAGCTGGGCAGGAACTTGTACTTCCCTGAATCTCGAAGCCATATTAAGGATGGCAACCCATAGGGTCATGGCCAACTACCAACTGTTCTGATATATGAGATTTGTATTTTACAGAAATTGCTCAGGTTATACTACTGAGAATGGGTTAGAGAGGGACAAAGCAGAAGGAGGGCCCATTTGGGGAGCACTATAGGTGTCCCAGTGAGGAGGTGATGGATGGAGGGTGAGAAACCATTAAGATGGTAACAGATCGGGCTTGACCACTGACCGTGGGCTGAGGACTCAAGAAACACTGCCCGAGAGCCAGATTTTCCAGTGGTGATGGCGGGTGGTGATGGGTGGGGTTAGATTATGCATTCTGCTTTAGACATATGGAGTTTCAGAGATCTGTGAGATGTCCAAGGAGGACAAAAGGCCTAGAGCTCAGAGAGAGGGCTGGGTTCTGAAGGCACCGTGAGTCGGGATACACATGCTGCAATGAGATGACCTAGGATTAGAGTGTAGCAGAAGTCCAGGGCACATCCTAAGGAACCCCAGCACTTAAGAGGCAGGGAGACATGGAGCCAGCAAAGGTCCCAAGAAGGAGCAGTGAGCGCGGAAGGAGGAAAAC
>NW_007775464.1:0-1266 GCF_000696425.1 Galeopterus variegatus | reverse complement strand
AGATCCCCAGCCCTGCACCTATAGGGTGCTGGTGGTGTTGGTGGACCCATGGGTTACTGTGTTGAACCAGTGTGGGAATCACGACAGCTGGGCCTTTAGGAATGGTGCACCCGGGTAACTGGTCCTGGGAAACTGACCTCCCCTTTCTCTTCCCAGTAAGTACTCAGGAATGTGCTGGGGTTGTTACCGGTTACTTGCACCGGGTGGGCAGGCGGGTCCCGAGGTAGAGTCTCCAGAACGGAACAGATGACTAAGAGAGTGACTACCCTTTCTCCTATTGCATGAGAGCAGTAAAGGAGCTTCTGAAGACCGGCAGCCTCCTTAGCCAAGTCTGGTGGCTTCATAGCATGGGCAGAAGGGCTGTTCTTGGGCACTGAGGCCAGGGAAGCATTACAGTATGTCCGGAAACTATTATAATCTTGGCATGCAGTAGGCACTTAATAAATGAAAGTNGGCTTTGCTGACTGCCTTGCCCAATATTTGTCTTCAGCAATTTCACTGCAGTTATTTTTTTCGCACAAAGAAATACGTTTCTTCACATTTAAGAGGCACAAATTGTTGTTCCCACTTTCAAAAGAGATGTGGTGTTTCCAGATTTAGAAAGACACTTCCAGCTGCCAAGCTCTGTCAGACCCTGCCTTGGCTCAACAAGGAATGTTTCTGTTTTTCTTAGGCAAAGAAAAAAAAGTAAAGCCCCAATTATTTAAGTATCTTTCATTTTAGTTTAGAGGCCAGGAGAGGCAGGTATGTGAAAATCTGGAGGAAGGCACCTGGGTTGAGGACTGGGACTCTACCCCCAGATGCTGTGTGTGGCTTTGCACAGATGGGTCAAGCCTCAGTGCCTCCATGTCCTTGTCAGTACAACAGGAAGGTTGAGCTATATGGCCTTTGGAGTCTGTTCTAAAGTTCCATGATTCCATGTATTGTTCTCTTCTGTTGTCACCTCATTTTTGTATGTGCACGCCTCTCCAAGGGAGGGAGACTATGTTTCATTGGCCCGAAGCAGACAGGAGCAATGGGAATGTATTGTTAGACAATTTTTTTTTCCTTTTTGTCTTTTTTTTCATGACCGGCAATGGATCGCAACCCTCAGTGTCGCGCCCGTACCGGACCAGGACCGGCAACGGGATCGCCACCCTCGGTGTTGCGCCCGTACCTCGCTCAGCCAGAGAGCGGCCGGTCTGTATGTGGGATCCGAACCCTCTGTGGGAGCGGCGCTGCGCGCTCCCAAGCGGCGCACTGTAGCAGTGCGCCACCGGCCGGCCC
>NW_007775463.1:2372-3756 GCF_000696425.1 Galeopterus variegatus | reverse complement strand
TTTTTTCAAGGAAAACATTTTTTAAGGTGCTGCATGCTGTACTTGAATCAAGAAGCCATGCTGTAATGCTTTCTGTAAAATGTAAGATTGTTCCTACAAGGAAAAGGGATTTGTATATTGAGCTCACTGGGCCTCAGTGGGATTTGACTTCTCCTAAATTGGTTTTGTAAGGCTACTTTGCTAACCATAGACCTACAGAGCGCCTCAGTTGCTCATCTTTAAAATGGGGATAACAGTACCTAACTTGCAATATTAATAATAAGATTCACTGAGATAATGCAAAGCATTCTGAGGGTTATACCCACTATTAATCCTTCTGAACTTTTGCCTTTGCCTGCGACTTGCCTGGTGTGATTAATCTTGTAATCAACTTGTTCTTCAACTGGAAAATAAATGCGAGTTTTGTCTTCCAACTGGGTTCCTGCAATAGTTTTCTTGTCTGGGCAGTTCTTGAGCTGTTCTCCTGGGGCAGGACAGGCTGCCCTGTGATGGACAGCTCAGACTCCATGTCTCTGCATGTAGGCAGGCTGTCTTGGACCTGCCCCAGGTCACTCTGGCCAAGAAGTCATAGCTGAGATCTCTGCTAATCCAATTGAAAGTCTCTGTGGCCTCAGCAGTGAACTCTGGACTGTCACTGATGTTTTCCCATTTTATTAAGCTAATTGAAGGAGAAGGAGGTCATTATTTTGCAAACGTGGTATGTTGGCAAAGATGTCTGCATTAGCCCTGAAAGTCTGGGAGTTGACTTGATCATTTTAAGCAGCAAATGTGGCCACTTGAGAACATATCTATTCCCAGGTTGAAACCCTCTCCCCTGGCACATTTCTCCAGCTCCCTCTCCATGAATGGCTGATTATAAATGAGTTGAGATGAATGTCCTGCAGAATTTTGTCATTTAGAAGCTGTCTGGTATAAGATGATTGTTTTAGTAGTAGTAATAAACAGCATTTTATAAGGAGATGACAATTGTTTTTTTGTTTTTTAATATACATTGTGCCTATCCCATGGCAACATGGAAGAGACAGAAAAACATGGCCTTTAGACTTAGAATAGACTGGATTTAAATTTCTACTCTGCCGCTCACGAGATGATTGATCTTGGAAAATTATCCAGCTTCTCTGAGCCTCATTGCATTCCGACCTTGCAGGATTGTAGTGAGGATTAAATGAGCTGATGTAAAACCACCAGGTAGAGCACATGACCCGTAGAAGCCAGAGGCAGAGGGAGTCAAGGATTTCCCAAGAGCCAGCCAAGCCCCTTGGTCCTCAGTAGGTAGGAGAGTGGCTTGAAACATGGCTCAGAGAAGAGCTGGGAGGGTCCCTGTCACCCCCAGCATCTCCTAGGAGAGGGAAATGTTGCTTGGTTGACTTGCCCAGGGTCGCAG
>NW_007775463.1:0-1232 GCF_000696425.1 Galeopterus variegatus | reverse complement strand
GGGGTTGCATGGGGAGATAGGGAGAAATGTTGGTGGAGGCCGGCAGGGGCCCAGGTGGCTCGGACCAGCCAGGCAGAGGTTGGATGATGGAACTTTGCAAGGGCAGAAATGAACTCTGCCACCCCTCACACCAGCTCTGGGAGGGACCCAGGTCCGCTGCTGCCCTGTGTCCCTCGTCGCCCGTCTCAGAGTGACCACCTCCTCCTTCTCTTCTCAGAACTCTCACCATGAAAATCCTGGCTGGTGGTGCCCACATTATGCTTTATTTGCTTGAGCTGCTTTAGGTAATCTGTCTAATCCCCTAATACGCAGGATTAGTGCTACCTGGGAGAATGCCCATGGCCAGGCCACCCGCCCAGGAAGCGGAAGAGGCTGCTGGGGGGATTTCCTCTTGGTCTGTTTAGGGGGTGCTGGGGTGTGTGTGTGGCTGGACCCCTTCCCTAGCACCCAGGCCTGGTGCAAACCTGCAGCAAAGGGACCGGGAGAGTGGCCTGCACGGAGCTCCTAGAAGCCCCAGGGGTCTGTGACGGATTAAGGCTCAGGTGTTCCTGGATTTTAGGCCATACTGGGCTACAGAATGTCATAACCATGAAATAAAGTACTTTTTGTAAGCTAACACAGGTCTGTGAACTTTTACTCAGGGGATTTCAAACTCTTTTTCCTAGAAAATTCCTTCACTCAGATGCGGTGTGGCTCAGAACCTTAATAGGAGAAACTGCTCAGTGCAGAAAGGCTTGGATTTTCACAGGGGCCGGGGCCCTGCCCCCTCTGTGAGCCCCTTAAGGCACCTCACAGAACGCTGGGCTCGAAGGCAAAGAAAACTATGGGTTTAACCCACTGCTCCCTCTTGTTTCCCAGGTGGGGTCTCTGCTCAGAGAAGTGAAGTGGTTGCAAGGGCTCTGTCCCTGGCAGGGCTAGGAAGAGAGTGTGAGCTTCCCACCCTGTGGTCCGGTCCGGAGCTCCCCCCGCTGCCACCCTCCCTGCAGCAGGAGGGAGTCCTGCTTTGTGCCCAGCTGAGAGCAGCTGCGGGGGGCGGGGTGGGTGGGGTCCAGGCAGCTCAGTGAGTAACTCAGAGCAGAGTCCATCAGTGCAAGCTCAGGAGAAATGGCTTTCTGATGTCAACCAGGAACATTTGAGGACAAAGTGGGACTGTGAGTACAGGAGAGGAACAGACAGAAGTTTCCTGGCCCTTCCTTCTCCCGTAGCCCTTTGGGGTCAAGCATCCTGGGATG
>NW_007775462.1:0-3757 GCF_000696425.1 Galeopterus variegatus | reverse complement strand
AACAAAGCCTAGAATTAATTAAACACTTTAAAAATGATTTGGGATTTGGAGGCTGAGTCCTCTTAGTTAGAGGCTTTCCACAGCCCACACCATAACAAGATATAGAAATAAGACTGTGTTCAAGGCAGCCCACCTGCAATTGAGTTACCTACCTTCTTGAATAAATATCCACAGTCTTCACAGAAACATAGCAGAATTCAGAATTTCTACAATGTGTGTCACAGTGTCCAGCATACAACAAAAATATTACTAGAGAAGCAAAGAAACAGGAACATCTAATCCATCACTCAAAAAAAAAAATTCAAGTAATAAAAATCTACTTTAGGATGGCCCAGATATTGGGTTTAATAAACAAAAAATTCAAGGCAGCTATTGTAAATATGTTAAGGAACTTTAAAAAATTAATTTTAATGAGTAAGCAGATAGGGACTGTCAGCAAAGAAGTGGGACGTGTATCCTCCCTTCTGGTTGTTTGAAGGTATGTGGCAAATTATTGTCGACTGTAGGAGCACACTGGAGCTCATTCCTGCTGTTTGATCTCATAGAAGTGGAGAGTGGAATAATAGGTACGACAGGTTGGGAAGGGCAGGAGAAGGGGAGAGAGGGAGAAGTTGGCTGATGCAAGCACCTGTGTTTCAAATCCCTGCTTTGGCATGTACTTCTTGGAGCACTAAATTCATCCACACTTCCTCTCTGTCATCTGTAAACGATTCAAAGAAGGAATTTTTTTTTTTTAATTGATTCAACTTTGGTAGACTCTAATTGTTTTTTTTTTAATGGATCAAATTTTTTATTTAAGTTTTCCACTACACATTTCTTTCTTTTCTTTCTCCTTTTTAAATTTTTATTTATTTTTATTTTCTATTATACATACATGTGGGGTACAATGTTGATTTTCAATAATTGTGTACAATGTGTGGTGGTTAGATCAGTAGAGTTAACTTACTCATCATTAAAATACACAACCGTTCTTTGTGCCTATTGACTGATTCCTCATTAGCCCCCCGTCCCTCTCCCTGCCTCTCCCCTTTTCCACCTCTAGTTTTCTAAAAGTTTGATTTATTACTGTGATTGTTGTTTCTTTCTTTCTCTCTCTCTTTATTGTTCATTGTTTATTTATAGATTCAGCTCCCAGCTATGAGTGAGAACATGTGGTGTCATTTGTGACAACATGGATGAACCTGGAGGACATTCTGCTAAGTGAAATAAGCCAGGCACAAAAGGACAAACACTGCATGATCTCACTTACACGTGAAATCTAAAATGATTGAACTCAGAAGCAAAGAGTGGAATGGTGGTTGCCACAGGCCGGGGGTGGGGGGCATGGGGACATAGTGGTCAAAGGCTGCAAAGTTTCAGCTGGACAGGAAGAATACATTTCTGTGAGATCTGTTGCACAGTGTGGTGACTGTAGTTAATAATAACGTATTGTATATTTCAAAATTGCTTAGAGAGTAAATTTCAAATGATCTCAAAACAAAAAATAATATTTGAGGTGATGGATATGTTAACCAGCTTAATTTAATCATCTGACATTGTATACATGTATCATAACATCACTTTGCACCCCATAAATAAATACAATTATAATTTTCAATTTACAATAAAATTAAAAAGTGGAACTTATGAACAAGAATTAAAAAATCAGGACTAAAAAGTTGAATAACTAAAATAAAAATAATCATTTGGATGGGCTAAACAGATTAAAAATGGAAGAAGAAAATAATTAATGAAGTAGAAGACAGTTTAATAAAAATTATGCAATCTGAAGGACACAGAGGAAAAAGAGATTGAGAAGTAAATAAGGTGTCACTAACCTGTGAGACAATATCACACAATATAACTGAGCCCCAGGAGTGGGTGGGAATGCTGTGATAATCTACCCTCAGTGAATCACTGTGCAGTACATGCACGTACTGAAACAGTACACTGCACCCCACAAATATGCACAAGTAAGTGTCGAAGTGAAAAAAATGAGAAAATGCAGCTGTAAAAATTATTTGAAAAAGCAATAGCTAAATATGGCCAAAATCTGAAGAAAAACATTCGTGTACAGATCTAAGAAGCTTAGCAATAGTTTAGAAGAATAAATGCAGAGAAAACTATACCTGCACAAATCACAGTCGAAGTCCTGAAAACCAAAGAAGATGATCAGATCTTGAAGACAGCCCGAGCATAGACCTGTCAGCACAGAGGGACAGCACGTGTGTGACAGTTGACATCTCACCAGAAACGGTGGAGGTCCAAAGACAACAGAGCACCATTTTCAAGAGCTGAAAGGAAAACCCCAAATGATGTCAGCCCAGAATTTTATATCCAGGGAAAATATTCCTCAAATGTGGCTGCAAAAATAATGACTTTTTCTGACAAAGAAGAGTTGTGCGAATGTGCTGCCAGCAGAACTGTGTTAGAAGTACAGAGGATGTCCTTCGGGCTGAAGGGAAATGATCCCAGATGAAAGCTGGGACTCACGGGAGCAAGCAAGGAGCCACAGGTACACTGAGTGTGCGGGTCAGCATGAAACCTCGTCCTTCTACTGATCTTCTCAATAGCAGGTGACTCGTTCAAAACGAAAATAACATCACTGTGAGGTAGGGACTTAGCGTGTGGAAGTAAAAGGTGTAACAGCAACAGCACAGAGGAGAGAGTCAGGCAAACGAAACTGTGCTCTTTGAGAGTCTCTCGCGTGTGACACACGAAGCAGGTGGCGGGAAGCGGCGCGGTTCCAACTCTGATGAGGCTGTGAGAAGGGTGGCTATTGCAACCTAGAGCAACCATAGCCTCGTAATCATGACGAGGTCTAGCTTACAGCTACAGAGAAAACACAGTGGAATGCTGAAGGACATTCACGTGGCCCAAAATAAGGCAGGAGAGGAGCAACAGAAGAGAAAATCCAAGCAACAGACGGCAAGACGGCAGCTTAACACCTGCCGTGTCAATCAGAAAGAGAGATGCTGGAGTGAAAAAAAAGTCAAGACTCGCCCGCATCCACCTGCACGACCTGAGTTTTAAATGCAGATAGATGGAATGCAGAGGGAAGGGAGACCTGGGCTCAGCCTCTGTCCGGTCTGCCCAAAGGACGGTGGCTCCCAGCATTGCCCTTCAGACTCCCATGGCCTGGGGCTCCAGCCTGGTGCCCAGAAGGCTCACAACCTAGCGAGTGCCGTGCCTGGGGAGACTGGTGGTGTTTCGGAGGCAGGCCCTTCCCTCTGGCTGGCCTTTCTTTCCCAAGTACAAGAAGACTCCTCGTGGAGATTTCAACCTTTTATTTCTTATTTTTGTTCCCCACCTCCTTTTTCTGTTGAAACATAATTGATTATACACATTTGTGGGGGTACAGAGTTGACTATTGGTATTTGCGTGCAATATGTGATGATCAAATCAGGATCAATAGCGTATTCATCATTACAAAACTTCATTATCCTTTGCCTCCATTATCCAATTTCTCCCAGTCCCCCTCTCTTCCCCTCTCCCTTTCCAACCTCTAATAACCATATCGAGGTTTCTCAAACAACTACAGATGGAACTACCACATGGTCCAGCAGTCTCACTGCTGAGTTTATACCCAAAGGAATGGAAGTCATCATGTCGAAGAGATACCTGCACTGCCATGTTCACCGCCGCTCTACTTACAATAGTCAGGCTATGGAACCAACCTAAATGTCCATCGATGGAAGGATGGATAAGAAAAATGTGGTGTATATACACTATGGAATACTACTCAGCCATAAAAAGAATGAAATTCTGCATGGATGAG
>NW_007775461.1:0-3757 GCF_000696425.1 Galeopterus variegatus | reverse complement strand
TGTCAGCTGTGTGATGGACAGTGTTGTATTGAATCCAATTAGAAATTGAATTTGGTAGAAGTTGAGCTGTGTTAAGACTCAGACTTCCTTTTTTTAGCCCCTGTTTAGGACATAATTATTTAGGTCCTCTGACCGAATGCATTTGGGTCTTCATTTTGTCAGCCCTAAAACATTATGACAGATCCAGCTTTGAACATCAGATGTTTTAGCCCATCTCCCCAACCTAATGAAATATATTAATGTTTAAAAAAGATGATGAATTTCAACTATGTCTTTGTTTTCTATGCTTAATGAGATTACAGGAAATTTTACTGTGCCTTTTAGAAGCCTTTGCTCTGACACCTAGCCTCTGGTGGACACCAGAATTCAGAAAATATCTAACAGAAAAACAAGTCCTGCATTTGAATTTTCTGAAATTTCCTATTTGATCAATCAACACCTCATAAGGGGTAAAGTTCTGTTGGTTACTATTTCATCCAGCAGGTTCTTTCTACCTGAGAAAGCCTGAATTTCAGTTCATGATAAGAATTAGAAAATAAGCAAATAAACATCTGCAGATTGTCAACTTACTTTGGAAAGTCTCACCATTCTATAAAATTTGAGTTTATGTATTCTTTTTTGCTTCAACTTCACTTGAGTACCTTTAAAAATATATTTGACAAATTTTATCCAAGCTTTTCTGGTTGTTGAAGTCTGAAGGTTGGCCTATTGTGAATTATTTAACTCTTTCTCAAAAGAAAAATGCTTTTCTTGGGTTTTGTTGCTGAGCACAATTCGGGACTTTTTTTTTTTCTTTTTTTACAAAGGAAGTAATGAAAAGCCTAATGGTTTGTTCATAGTGTCATTTGATATCTCATGTTCTGAAAAATGCAACCTTTCATAATATCTTTTGTCAAGGTCACATATTATATAGAAAGAGTAGAAAAACAAATTTAAAAAATTAAGGGATGTTTAAAAAGTATCACAGAAAACTAAGTCTACGTATTTATATATTTGTGAAACATCATCATCAATTAAAATTTCTAGAACCAGTGTTTGATATTTAGAGTTGGGTGTTAATTTTTTTTTAAATGTCATGCTAAAGTCATTCCTAAAGTCAACAATAAGTATCATCATTTTGTTAGAGAAATCCGTAGAGAATTTGACCGATACATTTTATAACATATTTTAATAGGTGGAGTACTATTAGATGCATTTAATTTATTCATAAGATATAAACTTTTATATTGCTATGCTGTGTTTTATATTTAAAAGTATGGGGTTGATAAAAAAAACTCTCACTTATTATTTTTGTAATAATTAAAATGTATATTTTGAGATACATTATATATATATATGTATATGTTCATGGTACTATAACAAACTACCATAGACAGGGTGGCTTATAAAAAACAGAAATGTATTTCTCACTATTCTGGAGGCTGGAGGATTGAGGTCATGGTGCGAGCATGGTCAGGTTCTGGTGAGGGTCTGTTTCCTCCTTCACAGAAGGCCATCATCTTGCTGTACCTGCATATGGTGGAGGGGGGCAAAGAAGCTCCCCAGAGTCTCTTTTAAGGTCACTAACTCCGTTCATGAGAGCTCCACTTTCATGCCCTAATCATCTACCAAAGGCTTCACATCCTAGTACCATCGCATCAGGGATTAGGATTTCAATATATGTCTTTTTGGTACACCAAGCATTCAGTCCATAACAATGTATAAATTAAATAATAAAACAATAATTGTGAGAATGATTAGGAGATTGAAAGAATTTATTAGAGTATGATTGTACTCTTTTTGACTTGAAATTTATATAATGGTAAATGAAAATAAATAACTTTTGATAGACAGCACTTAAAATATTCAAGGAACTATACTAAGTTTTTTATGTAAATAATGACATTTAATACTTACAACAATCAAATGTGGTAGGAATAATCATTGCAATGTTTTAAATATAAGGGAAATGAGGCCTAACAAGGGTAAATAAGTATCTAAAGATTACACAGCTAATAAGATAATTGAAGTCTCTTTAGCAAATATTATGAGATTGTTTTTGAAATAGTGTTTAGTTTCCTTTTTTCCCTTTGGCTTGGTTTAGTAGTATGAAGTCTCTGACTATGAGATTTTGTTATTCTGATAAGTTAAGTTCCATTTCACAAAATAATTTTCGACAATATGGATTCGTCTGATTTTCCCTTTTGTCTTACAAGCACATGAAATAAAGAATTGAGAAAAATATGAACAATGCCTAATTGTTAGGAGTTAGAAAACACTGGGCTGGACCAGCACCCAGGAACCATATATCACCCAGTATGATTTGTTTTTCAAGCATGATCAAAAAGTATCAGGAAATGTTAGAAGTCTAGTTGGCAGTCAAAGCACAATTCTATCTTTAGCTAACCATATAATTTATATTTTATACCAGATTACATATAAATCATACATACAAATTATTTCTCTGTACTCTTTCAAAACAACAAGGTAGATAAGTGTTATTGTCTCTATTTTACAAATAGACTTAGTACTGAGAGAAATTTTTAGGGACGTTTCTCTATTCAAGTCCAAACCTCACCACAAGTTGGTTACAAAAAAAAAAAAAAATTATGGAAGAAATCAAAGGAATCTTGATAAACAGGGCGGGGAAAACAGCATGGTGGCTGTATCTACCTGACCGAGCTCTAGATCCTAGCCCTTTTATCATTCTGGCAGAAGAGAGAGTTTCTCCCATGAATCTTATGTTTTAATGGCAGGCCTGAAACCTTATCAGATGTGATTCATATTTCCTTTTTTGTAAAGGAAAATATAGAGAGACAGAGAAAAGGACAGGGGCTCCTTCCCACCCATGCTTTCAGTGACCAACAAAATTAGCGTAAGATTCCGAACCTCTCTGGAAATTGGAATCACCTCCTGAGCCTAAGTATGTATATATATGTGAATGTGTATGTATACAAATAAACATACAAGAGAATTTATAAATGAGTGGATGAATGAATGAATAAATTAATAAATAAAACATGTCCAGTTGCTATTCTAAATCATAATGTGAGTGGAGGTTCAGAAGTGGAGGGATAGATCTGGGGAATTAATGTTTAGAAGAAGCTCTCCAGGTGATTCTTATAATCCTGTGTTTGGGAACACCAGCTCATATTTTACAGTGTAATAAATAACTGGCAATAATACCTTGAGTATATAGGTTGGTCGATATCAGAATATTACATTCTCTTTGCTTTCATTTTAAAACTGGATGTCTCTGTATCTTCTCTCTTTACACACTTCTGTTTCTCTTTCTTTGTCTTTCCCTTCAGGGACTTTTCTTCTTAAAGTCAATTTCTGTCTATTCTTTTTATGCCTGCCACTCCCAGACATGTCTCATGTTATGCTATGCTGACTCTTTCCATGCCACTGGATTTAAAAATGTTCAGAAACCATTTTTTATTTTTCTAATCAGACACACAGGTATAATAGACAGCCAAAGCCCATCCATGAAAATTGTGTGAGCCTCATGTTAATAAATTCATGGTTTTTGTACCATTGTACACCTTTTCCTTTCTTCTTCCTTCAGATTTATTTTGCTCAGATGTTGTCCCTCCTAATGGTCCCTCCTAATTGAGTAGAACACATTTGCAGGTTTATGAACTCAGTGAAATTCCATGATAGTTTTTTTTGTTTTCAGAGACAGAGACAAAGACAGACAGAGAAGTGCATTGACTAGGCAGGCATTTCTTCTATTCTTTAAATTTTTAGTGAGTGATATTATAAGGGCAGTAGGAAT
>NW_007775460.1:2946-3757 GCF_000696425.1 Galeopterus variegatus | reverse complement strand
CTTCCCAAGCGGTGCACTATCCAGTGCGCCACCGGGCCGGCCCTAATAATGCAATTTTCTAATACAACAGAGCATGATATATTTTAGGCCTGGTCTACTACATCTTGTCTCCAAGATCAAAGTTGAGGATAACACTGTTTCTAGAAAATTCTACTATTCTACGAAAAAATCATCTGTGACATACCAAGATATGTATGGCCGTTCTGCCGGTGTTGGAGTGTGTGTGTGTGTCTGTGTGTGTGTGTGTGTCTGTGTGTTCACACCAAAATGCTCATCGTGATTTGTAATTAGATCTTCATCTGTGGGTTGAATTTTTAAAAATCCATTGTGCTTCTTCAGAATACAAGTCTCATGAGTCTAGGAACTAAGTCTATTTTGCTCATCACTATTTCACTAAAATTCAGCCTCGTACACAGTAAGCACTCATTAATATTTGTTATTGAAGAAGAGGTGCGTGTTTGTGAGTGCATGTGTCCACTCACACGCCCATTTGTGTTTATTTTAGGGAAATGGAGAAACAAGATGGCAGTTTCCTACACTCCAAACCACTCCTTTACATTGACCATGACCCAGTGGAACTAAGGTCTGCATTGAACTTTATTTGATCTCACTACTACCAAACCTTTGCCCTTGTAATTACAACTTTAAAGAGAACAGAGGAAGAATCCTCAGTAGAGATCATTGACTCCTGCGTCCAAATACAAGCATGCGTCACTTAATGAGTGGGATACATTCTAAAAATGTGCAGTTACGTGATTTTGTTGTTGTGCAACCATCACAGAGTGTATGTATACAAACCTTGATGGCACAG
>NW_007775460.1:0-1071 GCF_000696425.1 Galeopterus variegatus | reverse complement strand
AATTTTTAATGTACTTAAGTTTTATGTTTGAACTTAAGATGTTAAGATTTTATTAAATAATTAATTCATTTCCAGAAAAAGAGCTATTTTGAGCAATGTCACAGATATTTTAGCAAGTATTGATAAAATAGATGTAGGAAAATATAAATATTAAATTCTTGCATGTAGGAAATTTAGGGGGTATTTTGTAGTGTTATGTTTGATATCATTATTTTTTGCTTTTCCATAAATTCGTTTCTTCTTTTTTTAAATTCTTCTGGTTTCTAAAGCAATATATGCCCAATGTCAGACATTTAGATAATGAAGACTGAAAGAAGAAAATAATCTCAATATGCATAATATTTTAGCATTTAACACATGCATAATGTTTTTTGTACTTTTTTACATTTTTTAAATAATTAAGATGATGCTTAAATAATTACATATTCTGTACTTCCACTTAATAGTACACAATGAGAATTTCCCTGTGTCACAAAACTTTCTTTGTTAACACCATTTTAGTTGCCACCTAACATTCCTTACATGGATATATTATCACTTACAAGATGTATTGTATTATGAAATAACCCCATGACCATCTTCACATGTAAAGCAGTAAGTTTCAGTGTTTTGGAACATTGCCTCGGGGGCCAGCCTGTCTGGACCTGAATCCCCATTCCACCCTTTACCAGCTGAATGACCTTGGGCAAGTCACTTGCCCTCTCTGTGCCTCAATTTCTTTATCCATAGAAGGGGGTAACAAATACGACCTCCCCGAGCTGATGTGAAAGTTAAGCGAGTTAGTGCCACAAAGTGTCTGGTTGATAATAACAACCACTTAAATGTTAGCTATTTTTATTTGTCTAAATTTCTTATTATTTTCTTGGTGCTACTACATGGCAGTACAGTGAATAAGTCAAAGAATACATTGTAAAGATGATAAATGCATCCTGCCATACTGCATTCCAGAATTGTTATAATAATTCATACTCCCTCCCTCAATAGCGCAAGACAGTATCCATCTACATACTGAGAAAGCATTGAACATTCTTGGTTTTTAAATCTAATTAGGTAGTCAAATTGGAAAAATGG
>NW_007775459.1:2939-3757 GCF_000696425.1 Galeopterus variegatus | reverse complement strand
GGGGACCTGAACACACCTCTCAGCATTGGACAGATCATCTAGGCAACAAATCAACAGAGTCCATTACTCTTGCAGAAGGAGAGAAAAAATCGAGGGCAATTAGGGGGGGAGGGGGGAGAGAAAGGGGGATGGGGAGAGATTAAACAAGGGGAATAAAGAATAATTATGATTTGTAACAATACATATGCTAGTAATATTGATTCGATCAACATATCTCAATGTTGAACCCCTAAAATATGTATAATCAATTATGATTCAATAAAAGTTTTTAAAATAAATAAGTAAATAAAGATATTTAGATTGAAATACAGGCTTTTGTATATAGGATATGTTTTCTGATCTTTTTCATATAAAAATGGTTCTTTAAAAAGATTAATAATATGGACACCTCTGACATGTTAAATCAGAAACATAATTTAACAAGAAAAGTTGTTTTGTGACTGATAAAGAGGAGAAAATAAAATACTAAAGACTATAAACAACTACACTCAAACTTCAAAATCTCAGTGAAATGGAAAAATTCTGTGGAAATAGTCACTTTAAAAAAATCACTCAAGAAAAGGTAGAAAACCTGAAAAGACAAGTTACTATGAATAACTAAAAAAAATATCAAAGAATTACTTTGCAAAAAGTCCCGTGGCGGACAGTTTTGAGATTTAGTTCCTTCAAATTTTCAAGATACTAAAATCCTCATGCTGTTGAAATTGTTTTAGGCATAGAAAAATATGAATGCATATTTTACTTTGTAAATACAATATAACCCTGATTCCAAAATGTGAAAAGGGGGAATAAAAACCTGTAGCAAAATTGGGAAGACA
>NW_007775459.1:0-978 GCF_000696425.1 Galeopterus variegatus | reverse complement strand
TTGGATTCTTAAATTCACCTGAGGGAAAAGCAATGATAATACAAACAAAACAGATTAATGGAAAAAAAAAAAAAAAAAAACAGCTGAGAGCTTTTTGAAAAGAGTTATTAGGTAATAATTTTCCTATGAAAAGATAATGAATCAAAACATACAACCATCAAAATTGCATGATAAAAGCAAAAGAAGAAAGATCATCAGAGGTAAAGAGATGCAAAAGAGGACTGGTTCATACCCAACCAGTATGGAAAGCCTCACAAAACAATTTCTGGGCTGATAAAAAATTAAAAGTAAAAACAAAACAGACAACAAACATACAAACCCAGAAATCCAGGGTGAATGCCCAGCTGTCTTTCATCTGCCAGGACCCAGCAAGCCCCACCTCCCTCCCCTCTCCCCATATACATCCTTCCTCAAGTCCCATGGAACCCAGTGCTAAAGCATGACTCTGTCCCCATCTCTCTGTCTCTGCTGCCACCTCACCAGCCCCAGCCAGTGTCCCTGGGACCACTGCAGTAGTCTTCCTGGATCTTCAGGTCTTGCCTCCCTCCAACCCATTCTCCACCCAGCAAAGTGACCCTCATAACGCACACATCTCTTTGCATTATCCTCCTCCTTACTTTCTTTCCTGACTATCCACTGCCCTCAGGATAAATTCCAAAATCCAAAAACTTGTGTGATCTGACCTCTGACTGTCTCTCCAATCCCTTCACCCATTCTGCTACTCCGGCGACATCGCCTTTTATCAGCTTCTCATAAACAAGACACTTGGGAAGAAAACAAAAACATGCAATGAAAGAACTAGCTAAGAGGAAAGATTGGTAGATTCGATTACTTACAACTTCAAATCCTTTTACATAAAAATTGTCGTTGAAAAAAAATCATCATTGAGTAAGAGGATGAAAGTTGATGGCTGGAGAGGAATACACTGCTATTTAATGAGACTCTTCACATTAGTGAGATAAGAACAAAGATACCAAC